>NC_069499.1:34934562-35099562 GCF_027579735.1 Bombina bombina | reverse complement strand
TTACAAACATGTTACAGGCTTATTACAAGCTGTGGGTGGAACAAAAAAGACTCCTGTGTTGCCCCCAAGACATGGGGACTTTTGATGGATTATTAGTTAATTCTAAGTCATGAACAACTAACCTTTTGAAGTAAAACCAGTGTAGGTCAAATTCATCTAATCCTCTGCTGAATTTGTAAAACTTGACTTGTTAATATAAAGAGCAAATGTAGGAAATAGATGTAGCTTAATTTGTTGCTGTGTATTTTTAATAACATAATATACAATGTTTAATTATGTGTCGGGGAAAAAAACACATTATTTTTTATTTTTCCCCCACACTTTTATTTTATCCCATTTTCCCTCTTATTTATTTATTTGGAATCCATCTCTGAGATTAGTTAGTGCACACTACAGAGTTCACAAGCCTAAATGGAATCAGCAGAGTTGGTGCCATGAGATAATGGACGTTTTGCTAACAATACTACAGTGGCTGCCAAGTAACAATTCTGGAGTGGGAGGAGCTTTAAAAAAACAACTGCAGAAAACAAAGTGTTAAAGGGCCAGTAAATTTAGTAGATTTGCATAATCAACAAATGAATGCTAAAAAGACAATGCAATAGCACTTAGTCTAAACTTCGGAGTAATAGATTTTTGTTCTGAGAGATTTCAAAGTTATCTCTGTTTCCACTCCTCCTGTTTCATGTGACAGCCATTAGCCAATCACAAATGCATACACGTACTATGTGACAGCCATCAGCCAATCACAAATGCATATAACCGTATATACTGTGATGTCTTGCACATGCTCAGTAGGAGCTGGTGACTCAAAATGTATAAATATAAAAAGACTGTGCACATATTGTTAATGGCAGTAAATTGGAAAGTTGTACTTGTTTAAAATAGCTGCTCTATCCAAATCTTAAAAATGTCATTTTGATTTGAGTGCCCCTTTAATGTATTCATTTGTTACATCTGCTTGGTACGTTGCTGTATTTTAAAACCATACAGACTATATATAGTGAAACTGCACACTGCTAAACTGGTGTGGAAGTATTGGGAGGGTATTTATCATTTTAGCATTAGTGACTGATTATATTATTCTCACAAAATGATTTAACAAACACTAAACACATCTATTGAGTAAAATGAATTTAGAGTCTGTTTTGCACAGGAAATATTTTATTCCAATAGCTTAAGTTAATGCTTCAGCAAAGAATGTAGAAGAAGTAGCTTTATGTCTACAAATAACAGTTTGCTGCCTTTAGATATCGGCATCTGTTTGGACTAATGTGACAATATTAAAGGTTGATCCAGTGCAGTGAGAGATACTCTGCAACGCAATTCAAATGTGGTTGGAAGCATTTTACAGTACAAAAAAAGCTGCTTGTTAAACTGTTTCTGTGAAGCATATGGATATAGGTTGTGTGCACTTATATTCCCTAAGTGTGCCTGGTAGGTGAGCCTGTGACATCACTGCACCCATCATCTAATCAACATGCAGTGATCAGAGGATTTAAGGGCACATGATAGATAGATAGACTGATAGATAGATGACAGATAGATAGATAGATGACAGACAAATAGACAGATAGATGATAGATATATAGATGACAGATAGATAGATAGATAGATAGATAGATAGATAATATAGATAAACAAGCAGATTAGATAGATAGATAGATAGATAGATAGATAGATAGATAGATAGATAGATAGATAGATAGACATATAGATGACAGATAGATAAACAAATAGGCAAATCAAGTTAGAGATGTTAAGAAATAGATATAGTAATAGATAGATGATAAATAGATAGATAAAGTTAGAGATAGATAGAAAACTAAAATGATAGATAAATAAATAGATATGGTTAGAAATGGTTAGCTATAGATAGATATAGTAATACATGATAGATAGATATATAGATAGTTGGATCCTGTGTAATTTTAATAAGACTATACACAGAACGCTATAGGAACTGGAGAGGCGTTTGGTGAGGTTGAATTTAGACATTCTGAGTAACACACACTTTTAAAATGATCACAAACCATTATCAAACCTAATGCAATCAAGGGCACCAAGAGCCAGTCTACCACTAAAATATATGTAGTATTGTCTTCCCTCTCCACACAGATAAATATACGTCCTACTGCTTTTCTCTGATGTTTAAAGTAAACATGTTTTATTATCACTGATTACACTTATAATTGAACATCTGATCTGACAAGTGTACAACAACATGTGGTTCAGAATAATAATACTGATTATTAATTTACGTAAAAGATTTCACATATTTCAGAGTTTAACTGTGTGTGTACATTCATCAAACAGTGACTCTCTTGTAAGCTCAGAATACTGGAAGTTGGCAACAGTAAAGTCCTCAGATAACTAGTGCATAAAGTCAGCTTGCTGAATCTCAGATAACTAGTGCATAAAGTCAGCTTGCTGAATCTCAGATAACTAGTGCATAAAGTCAGCTTGCTGAACCTCAGATAACTATTGCATAAAGTCAGCTTGCTGAACCTCATATAACTAGTGCATAAAGTCAGCTTGCTGAATCTCAGATAACTAGTGCATAAAGTCAGCTTGCTGAACCTCAGATAACTAGTGCATAATGTCAGCTTGCTGAACCTCATATAACTAGTGCATAAAGTCAGCTTGCTGAACCTCAGATAACTAGTGCATAAAGTCAGCTTGCTGAATCTCAGATAACTAGTGCATAAAGTCAGCTTGCTAAATCTCATATAAATAGTGCATAATGTCAGCTTGCTGAATCTCAGATAACTAGTGCATAAAGTCAGCTTGCTAAATGTCAGATAACTAGTGCATAAAGTCAGCTTGTTGAATCTCAGATAACTAGTGCATAAAGTCAGCTTGTTGAACTTCAGATAACTAGTGCATAAAGTCAGCTTGCTGAATCTCAGATAACTAGTGCATAAAGTCAGCTTGCTGAACCTCAGATAACTAGTGCATAAAGTCAGCTTGCTGAACCTCAGATAACTAGTGCATAAAGTCAGCTTGCTGAACCTCAGATAACTAGTGCATAAAGTCAGCTTGCTGAATCTGAGATAACTAGTGCATAAAGTCAGCTTGCTGAATCTCAGATAACTAGTGTATAAAGTCAGCTTGTTGAATCTCAGATAACTAGTGCATAAAGTCAGCTTGCTGAACCTCAGATAACTAGTGCATAATGTCAGCTTGCTGAACCTCAGATAACTAGTGCATAAAGTCAGCTTGCTGAACCTCAGATAACTAGTGCATAAAGTCAGCTTGCTGAACCTCAGATAACTAGTGCATAAAGTCAAAGTGCTGAAGCTCAGATAACTAGTGCATAAAGTCAGCTTGCTGAACCTTAGATAACTGGTGCATAAAGTCAGCTTGCTGAACCTCAGATAACTAGTGCATAAAGTCAGCTTGCTGAACCTCAGATAACTAGTGCAAAAGTCAGTTTGTTGAATCTCAGATAACTAGTGCATAAAGTCAAAGTGCTGAAGCTCAGATAACTAGTGCAAAAAGTCAGCTTGTTGAATCTCAGATAACTAGTGCATAAAGTCAGCTTGCTTAATCTCAGATAACTAGTGCATAAAGTCAGCTTGCTGAACCTCAGATAACTAGTGCATAAAGTCAGCTTGCTGAACCTCAGATAACTAGTGCATAAAGTCAGCTTGCTGAACCTCAGATAACTAGTGCATAAAGTCAGCTTGCTGAACCTCAGATAACTGGTGCATAAAGAGCTCCATGTACTAAGCCGTCAATTCATCCGTCATTGTAGACGCGGATAAACTCGCCGTTACTCGCCGCGGGCGAAATGGTGTCCGCTGTCGCTATGTACTAATATTCCCCCAATAAATAGACAAGTCTAGCCCGCCGCGAACAGTTGCGGATTGTTGATAAATTTGACGCCTCGCTCGCCGCGACTAAGCTGATGGTACTTAACTTTCAGTTGAATTGTCTGGCCAATTATTAACACGTGACATGCAAGGTGTCACGAACATCATAGTAGTCGCGGGAATAGAATTTTGCTCCTATAAAAGTTCAACTTATCTAAACAACTTTATTATTGTTCAAAATTTTTTGAAGAGTGATAACAGAGCGTTATTTTTGTAATATTTATTTACAATTTGGATATGGCTTCATCTGGATCTGATAATATATAAATATTAATATAAAAATAATTATAAAGATTGACAACTAACAATACAAATTTAAATAGATTACTCTTTAATTACAGTCGACAAATTGGGCGCAATTTATGTACATGGAAATGAGAGACAAATTAGACGCCAGTTATGCTGTAAGTACAATGCTGATATTACTGCCTTTTATATATGTCTAGACTGGCGTCTAGATTGACTTTCCTATTGTTTTGTACCTTGCCCGCCACCTAAAAGGTGGCGAGGCAAAAATAGCGAGGTGGGAGCGGAAATTGTAGCGAGCGGACAAATAGATTTTTTAGTACATTCGTTTTTTGGCGATTTGGTGGTCAAATGTGTCTAATTACAGTGAAAAATGGAGCGGTAGCGAGGTTTGGCGGATAAGTACGCTCGCAATTTTAAATATGCGAGTTTTAACATAATTGACGGCTTTGAACATATCAGTTTGCGAGTTTTGACGCGAGATTTGTTGCGGGTAGCTCGCTGACTGCTTAGTACATGGAGCCCAAAGTCAGCTTGCTGAATCTCAGATAACTAGTGCATAAAGTCAGCTTGCTGAATCTCAGATAACTAGTGCATAAAGTCAGCTTGCTGAACCTCAGATAACTAGTGCATAAAGTCAGCTTGCTGAACCTCAGATAACTAGTGCATAAAGTCAGCTTGCTGAATCTCAGATAACTAGTGCATAAAGTCAGCTTGCTGAACCTCAGATAACTAGTGCATAAAGTCAGCTTGCTGAATCTCAGATAACTAGTGCATAAAGTCAGCTTGCTGAATCTCAGATAACTAGTGCATAAAGTCAGCTTGCTGAACCTCAGATAACTAGTGCATAAAGTCAGCTTGCTGAACCTCAGATAACTAGTGCATACATCACATGGTTATTTAAATGTAATCAGTTGCATTTGCTGTGTTCAGAAATGCCTTGTTTTTCCTCTAATGTTCCTTGTAGGGATACAACGTATCATTTATGTCTTCCTCATTAATCTCTACGGCTTTGCCAGTTCATAAGTTACAAATTGGAATTGCTGATTGTAGGATTGTTTGTGTTTTGTTTACTCAATAGCTGTGCAAGAGGGTCACGGAATGAATAAACAGACAAACAGTCCAGCAAAATCAAAGCACTGGAGAGAAATCTGGAGAGCGTTGTACAAAAGATGGCAAATGGAATGATTTTTTCCACCTCTGGCATATATTAAATGTATTAAATATGATGGTAGCAAAGTATGATAGAAGCAGTTAAGTAATTGGCTAGTGAACAAATGCTTTTTATATATTTAAAGGGACATAATACTCATATGCTAAATCACTTGAAACTGATGCAGTATAACTGTAAAAAGCTGACAGGAAAATATCACCTTAGCATCTCTATGTAAAAAAGGAAGATATTTTACCTCACAATTTCCTCAGCTCAGCAGAGTAAGTTCTGTGTAAAAAGTTATACTTCACCTGCTCCCAGCTGCAGGTAAAAATAAAAACAAAAATGAAGAAATGAACAGCAGCCAATCAGCATCAGCAGTGCTGAGGTCATGAACTCTTTTACTGTGATCTCATGAGATTTGACTTAACTCTCATGAGATTTCATAGTAAGCTTCGTTTACCTGATTGGTGAAATAATATGAGAGTTCACGAGGCTCATCCCCTAAGCTGTCCCAGGACAGACATATTAAAATGCTGCTTAGAAATCCTTTACAATGGGAGGTGGCTACTGAGGAACTTTTGAGGTAAAATATCTTTCTTTTTTACATAGAGATGTTCAGGTGATATTTTCTAGTCAGCTTTTTACAGCTATGCTGCATCACTTTAAAGTGTTTAAACATTTGGGTATTATGGCCCTTTAAGTTCTTGCTTTTTGCTGCATACTGTGTAAAAAGAGGATGATATCACATATAGTACAACTGCTGGTTTGTTCTGCAGACTGTAGACCTGGGCACATGTGACTTGCACTGACTTGTGTTAGCTCCTAGACGAGAATTTATGTAAACTTAACTGAGATATGTTTAAATCCACATTGTACTCAAAGATAAAAAAAATTGTGTATAAGTTACACCTACATTTATTTATTTATTCCACAGGATCTTCAAACGTAACATTTCCACAAAAAGAAAACAAAAATAAACAAAGTGCATATAAATTATTTTACAGGTAGTGACAGGTACATTAATCAGAGCCCCTATAGCTATAGTGAAGTGTTACATCCCACAGGAAATCCAGATCAAACCGGTAGCACAATTAAATTGAGAACTTGTTTACACAATATACATCCTCAGAACCACAACAATGAGTCCTATGTGTAATACAGAGTTCCTGTCGGCTTATTCTTTAACAAGTATCCTCCCTACCTTGTGACGTTCCTCCATAAATGAGCTTCCTCTGAAGTATTTAGAGAGCATGACTGAGGTGCGGTTTTGGTGACCTATTGCAGATATATAGATTGTCTGTTCATTATATGGTTTACATCGGAAATTACGATGTAGTAAAAGGAGTCCAGGCAGGAAGGGGTTAATCCATAAATAAAATCTTGTGTATTTATTTTATCTCCTCTGTTGTGGCCAACTGCACTGATCAAGTGATCATTGTGTAGCACGTAGTAGAGTCAGAACTCTGAATCCTACAGGATGCAATATAGCCTATTTAGGGCAGTGGGAAAAAAACTATTTACAGTTAAATTACAGAAAAAGCCAATAAAGTGCATTGTCTTTTAGATTACAAGTGGCGGGCTACTGTTAGTGTGAGACGTGATAAGCAATATCGTGACCATGCTAACTAGCGTGCATATTATAAGTTGAAAGTAAACAAAATTTGCACTCAATGGATTAGCTCACCTGAAGACCTAGTTGAAAATGTAAGGATTAAAAAAATGATTCACCAAATACATTAAAAATACATTAAAATAAACTATTACACTGTATACTTTCAGATAAAAAATATTTTATATAAATATTTTTAAAAAGTTTTTTTATAAGAGTTGAAAAGAATGGTAATGGACAAGGTATTTGACTGGAAAGGGTTATAATATATAAGTGTATGTGTGTATGTCTATATACATGTGTATTTATGTGTTTAAATATAAATATATATATATACTTCTGAGCCCTTTTCAGTTAAATACCTTGAAACATGAAATATAATTTTTATTCAATTTTAATCTTTTTAAATAAATATTTTACATTCCAATGTTCTTCTTTGTATTTTTCAAAAGCTATTTATATATATATATATATATATATATATATATATATATATATATATATATATATATATATATATATATATATATATATCTGTACATGTATATATTCATAATATAGATATAAGTATAGATAGATATATTTTACAGAAAATAATCAGATTTATATAAAAATATATATTTAAAAATAAATAAAACATTTTCTTCTATTTGAAGAACACTGGAAAGTATTTATAACTACCTTCGGCTTTAGCACTGTTGAGCTAATATGGTGTCAGGTTTGCGCGTGAGTTCGTTTTTTAATAGTGCGCCCTATTAAAGTTTATGGGAGAATAAGCAATATTCAAAGCCCTGAAGTTAGCATGCATTAGACTTTCACTCAGCTTGTAATAGATGCGCTAACATGCCTGCGTTAAACGTTTTCTTTGGGCACAGTTAATGTGCAAGCGAATGAAAAAGTTAGCGTGTAATCTAGCCCTTTATAGGGAACAAAATGTTGAAATTCAAAAGACTTTTAACAGAAACAGTTAATGCAAATACCTGTTTATTAATGGGGGTACAATTGTATTTAATGTATACAAAGAAATACTCTAGCCACAAATCTAGATAATCAGTTTAAATTGCATCACAAATTTAAAACAAATTGTAAATGCCAGATTTAATTTACCTTTTCTATATGAGTTAAGATTTCTATTGAGACTACAATTGCTGCAATCGAATATTATGAATGTTTGGTATTTCATAAATCTATAGTTGTCATTAATTTGTTAACACAAATAGATTTTAGTGTAACCTCCTGCTATATGTTGTACCTAGAACTTTGCAAACTATCCAAAATCATTAGTCTGTTGTTGTATGGCATTTTTGTTTATATGTTTTTTGTATAAAGAAATGTAAATGTTTCTTTTGCTAAGGTAGATATTTTAGTACAAAAGTTTGCAAAATAAATACATAAATAAATAAATAAATGATTGTGTTGTTTTGATTTCCTTCTTCGAGCATTTTATTTTGAGATGATAACCAGTGTTGTATTACATTTTTTTACATTTAATCAGCCAATTGTAACCCAACATCTCATATCTGATAGTATGTTTTTATTATAATTAAAAAATATATATAAGATAACTGTAAATGTAATGCAATATTTATCTACAAAATAAACAACCAGATGTAAATTACGTTACATAAAATTTGTAATTTAACTGGAGTTCTTTGTGATGTGGAAAAAAAACCTACTGTAGACTATATCTAATCCTAATTTCATAATTTCATTAAACTTTATTTTATAGCAAGATGTTATTTCCAAAAACTAAAATTAACATTTGTCTTTGTTTTAGTTGATCAATAGTCTAGTTAGGCAGAAACTACATTCCTCTAGCACAGATATGCAGTTCTAATTTACTGCATTTACTCTAAATTACTGATGCCAGTGAATAATTTGTAAAACGTACAAGAAAATTCACCATTTAAACTAAGCAAGAACAAAAATATTATGATAAAAGTCATCCTGGCTTAAAAATCTAAGATTTTTTTTTCTTAAATCTGATGTAAATGTGAGGTTTTACTTTTTTCTGGTAACATTTCTTTTTATTCAAAAACATTTTGCTTGATTAATTTTATTATTTTTAAATAATTCCCAAATGCCTTGTGGTTTTGTTTCTGAAAGCTTAATTTTTTAGTTTTAAAATTTAGATAACACATACATATTCGCTAAATCTCTATCTATTTAAAATGTTGTTTTTTTTCAGTTAAGAAATATAGCTTACAATTAATAAATAAAGCATATTTTTTAACTCTTTAAGTTATAATTGTAAATCAGTTTTAAAAAATGTGACCAAAACACTTTGAAAATTACATAACACAAAGAGTAAAATAAAATATATATTTTATATTTTAAGTATTTATTATTTTGTTTTATTGTGATCATGTGACCACACTTCAATATTTTATTTTTTTATTGATTATTTGGTATTTTATGCAGATATTTTTCAGGTTTATTTTTTTAATAAAATATATTTTGTTGTACATATAATTTGTTTTGTTTGTTTGTTTCTATTAGTTTTATATCTTATTTTTAATTTGAAATTTATATGATTGCCCACAAAATTCAAAATCATCATTTATACTAATGAAATATATATTTTTTGTGTGGCTGAATCTTATAAATAATTTAAAAATAATAGAGGCGAATAGATAAATAAACCAGATATTGTTATGATTACAACTAACAGCTGCAATGCTATGTATATATGTAGTGAAATACTGCATAGTATCTGACTATTGTCACAGGTTTGAATCACTTGTGCTCCTCATATATAAAAGTCTCTGCCTCTTTAAACAGGCCTGTTGTAAATGTCCTCTATACAAGTTTCTCTCTATTGCCTTTTCCTTGTTTAAGTTCTTGGTAGACAGACCTAGACATCTTGTTATGAAATGTGTGTTTTCAATGACAATAAAAAGCACAGTTTTCAGTTTTTTCAATATTTGCCCCTTTTCCCAGCAGGGATGTACGTTGAGTGCCAGGAGACAAAAAAGTGTGGCTTCAACAAGCAGAATTTAAAAAGAACATCATTTTCATTATGTAGTCAATCTCTATTACAAGCTAATGTTTTCTCTGTTGAGACTTTTCTCTTTTCAGAGCATTGTGCAGCCTCTTTTGTGGGTTGAGAGAAAGGATCACTGGTCAATAGGGAGCAGAGTGTTGTGTACAGTGAATTTTTGTATCCTTCAGTCTACTACATAATGCTTTTTGTCAGAAGAACAGCCTAACATCCTGAGCAGATTTGCTGAATTAAAGAGCACAGCAGGGATAGGAAACTTGTTGCCTAGGTGACTGACAACTGCTACATGTCAGTATCTCCCTGCCGGAGGGTATTCTTTTTCCTTCCACTAAACAATCTTGCCTTTTAATCTGCATCTTTAATTAACACTGTTAATACCATATATCAGTGTGTTTTCTTCTACTATGTCTAAGCTAGCTCAACCACTGGTATCCAACTTATACATTTTGCAAAATAGTATATTTAATCTGTGCCATTTCCTAGAATACAATCTTTTGAGGGGCACGTTTCACATCATTTACATTTTAGGTGATAATCTTGAGATGCACCATATGCATGAATAATATTATGCAAATTTATTGCCTCTCCCAAATTTATTTTTGGATCTTCTCTATGATTATATTATAAACAATTTAGTGCAGTATGAGTAAAAATAAATAAATAAAAAAAGCACAATTTTCATGTGTGATTTCATAAAATCTAATCCCATTTTTTTATGTATTAATTTTTTTCTACATTATTTCTCTATTACTTTAGAAATTAGGTGACATTTCAAGCTGCATACCCATTTTTTTTTAATAATAAACATATTTTATAATAGTTTGCAGCTGGTAATGGAAACAGTATATATATTTTACATCAAGCACAAACGTATCCACAAGATACAAGACTAGGGGTAGATCCCATGCAACCTTGACCTACCATATATATATTAAAAAAAAAATAATGTTGATCTTTATTCATATTATCTTCTCAAAGGTAACAAAGGTAGCAGATGCAATTAAAAAAATATTTGCCCCTACTGCATCAATAAACAGTTCTAAATTTATAAATAGTCTAGAATTAGAAATGTAGTTCTTTATACAAACCAGAATAATTTAAACAAATTATATTCACCCTAAATAAATAAACCCAGCACTACAATCTTAGGTTTACCTGAAAAATACACAATAATCCCCACACACACATTAAGGGCTAGATTGCAAGTAGAGCTCTATTTTGCACTCCCGTTCACACATTAACATTATCAGGTTGCAATAGTATTATAAGTTGAAATTAAAACAGTAGCACGCAAGAAAAAAATGAAGCACACAACAAGTAAAACTTCAAATATCGCAACCACTTTAACAAATCACCCATACTAGCACGCTAACCCAATCGCATTTATTCAATTGTGCTAAAGCTAACATAAAACATGAATATTTACATTCCAATGTTCTTCACATAGCAGAATATGTTCTTTTTACTCTTACACAAATATTTCTATATTTATCTGATGACAGTTTGGTAAAATCAAAGGGTCTATTAACATATTTTTTAATATTGTTTATGTATTTACTTACTAGTTCTGGGTATTTTCATTTATAAATCATTGCTGATCTATTAGGTGAATACAGACAGGTAATTTTTACACCATGGCCCCAATTTATCAAAGGGCTTGCAGACCTGATCTGACACTACGGATCAGGTCCGCAAGACCTCGCTAAATGCGGAGAGCAATACGCTCTCCGCATTTAACATTGCACCAGCAGCTCACAAGAGCTGCTGGTGCAGCGTCGCCCCCTGCTGACTCGCGGCCAATCGGCCGCCAGCAGGGAGGTGTCAATCAACCTGATCGTATTTGATCGGGTTGATTTCCGGTGATTCCTCTCCGCCTGCTCAGAGCAGGCGGAAAGGGTTATGTAGCAGCTGCTTCATAAGTTGTGTTTCTGGCGAGTCTGAAGACTCGCCAGAAACACGGCCCTTCAAACTCCGTACGGAGCTTGATAAATGGGCCTGCATGTGTAAGGAAACAAAAACGGGTAGCAATATTACTGAAAAAACCCTTAGATTATGAACTAGGTAAAGCTATTATAGATAAAGGGTACATATACATAATATTAGAGATAAAAATACAAGGAACAGATTATGTAATATGTAATATTTATGGTACTAATAAAAAGGTTGATCGGTTCTGGGAAAATATTCAGAATAAGTTGTTGGAATACACTAACAAAAATTTGTTGGTGGCTGGGGATTTTAATTTGGTACATAGTTTAATATTGGACAGATCTCAACCGCAGATGAGGAATAGTAATAATAGGATAATTAATAAACAAAATCTTAATGAAACTAAAACTATGAAAAAACTGCTTGCTAATCTTAATTTAAATGATGTTTGGAGACTATGTGATCCAACAGATAAAGAATATACGTGCTTATCAAAAGCCCATAAAACACAATCCAGGATTGACATGTTCTTAATTTTAAACCCCTTAATAGATAATAACTCCTTAACAAAAATATTACCATTAACATTATCGGACCATTCCCTAATTCTGTTGGAAGTTAAAGACGGTGTAATAGCGGTGTTAGGGAAAAATGAAGCATAACGCTGCTTTTTGACTCATAACGCCAAACTCGTAATCTAGCTGAATGGTAATAGATATACTGATATTAATAATAGTATACAATTTTTAAACTATTTTAAAAAGATTTATACAAAAATATCAGGAGACGCTAGCAATGAGGAACATTTTTGGAAAGACCTCGTCATGAATAGATTAACAATCAAACAACTAGAAACAATAAATGGCCCAATTTTGGAGGATAAGGTAATAAGTGTAATTAATAAATTCTCCTTGAATAAAGCTGCTAGACCAGACTAATTTCCAAATTAATTTAAAAAAATCTTAATACAAAATATAAGCCCTATCCTAACTAAAGTATTTAATAATTACTTTATAACAAAGGAAAAAACATCAAAATACTTTTCAGAGTCCAAAATAATATTATTGTTAAAAGCTGGAAAGGATCCTGAGGTAATAGACGCATATAGATTGATATCTTTATTAAATTCAGACTATAAAATATTGACAAAGATATTGGCAGATAGGATACAACCTTTTTTTTACCATTTATAATACATAAGGATCAGTCTGGGTTTATGAAAGGTAGATCAATAACAACTAATCTAAGGAAAGTATTTTTAGTAATAGCTTCTCAATTGCAAAAAAGGGGAAATTTAAAAGGGGAAGAAGACGATAAGGCTGTGCTCTCGTTAGATGCACAAAAAGCATTTGACTCTATAGTCTGGATGCATTTATTCACTTCAATGGAGAAATTTGGGCTTACTGGTAATATCTTACAAATTATAAAACTTTTATACTCAAACCCAACTGCTTCATTAATTATAAATTCTATGCAGACCTCTACATGGGTACAAGACAAGGGTGCCCAATTTCACCAATACTCTTTAATATAGTGATTGAACCCCTTGCACTAAGAAGAGAAATAAAAGGTATTAAAGTAGGAAAAATGAAAACAAAACTGGCATTATATGCGGATTATATAATCATATTTATAAATACTTTTTCAAGGACATGCATTAGTGTTATGAAGGTAATAAATGTATTTGGCACATTTTCTGGTTATAAAATAAACATACACAAATCAGAAATAATATGGCTAGGTAAAAAACAACTAATTAAATCCGACTTTAAAGAAGTCCGCGATTTTCTAGTATATCTAGGAGTAAAAATATCGGTAGATCCTAAAAGATGATATGAATTGAATTACACACCAATAATACATCAACTTATGGAGGAGTATATACACTTCAAACAGTCCCTCTGTTGTCAAAAAGAAAATATATAAAAACAGTGAATAAAGGTATTAATACATTTATATGGGAGGTAGGAAAACTAGAGTCAGACTTAAGTCTATGTATGGCAAAAAAAGTGAACTAGGATTAGCAGTAACTAATATAGAAGTGTATAACTTGACTTTTTTTTAATAGAATTATAATAGATTAGTTATTGGAAATAGATCACTTTACATTGATGGAACTAGAAAGTAATATGGTTGTTCGATATGACTTGAAAGCCCTCCCTCATGTTAAAATTAAAAATCCCCCAAGATGGATTAAAAATATTGATATATTAAGGGACCCGTTAATCGCTTGTCATAGAAGCTGCAAAATATGATATAATGAATTTAGGATATTTCTCAAATCCTAAAAAATGATCATAAAAAAGTAAAATTGTTTGAGGAATGCAAATCAGAATTTAATTTAACAAATAAAGAGTTTTTTAGCATACCTACAAATAAGAAATTATTGTGGAGAAATATTGGGCACTATAGATTTGATTGCACAATGGTATAGAATGAATCCACTATTCCAGAAGTTTAATGAAAAACAATACTCTATTACATATCTATATCATTTATGTATAAGGTGAGGAAGTGAGAGCACTATGAAGGTAGCTTTACTTAAATGGAATTTATTAAAAGAAGTTGAAGAGAATAGTGAACTGAAAAAGGAATCAATTAAGAAGGTAGAAAAATATCAGCATCTAGTAACTATAGAGAACAGCAATTTATAATTATACATCAAATCTATATAACACCTATGATGATGGCTAGGTGGAGTGTGGATGTTATTGAGACTAAATTCAAAAGATGTTCATTCACTAGGGCCAATATTATACATATGTTTTGGACTTGAAGAAGGATTACATTTTCCAATAAAAAAATATTCTTTCTCAGTAATCTGGCGGAAGAAGGGAATGACTTTTTGTTTCTGAATATGATCATTCTTAATAGC
This sequence comes from Bombina bombina, assembly GCF_027579735.1. Taxonomy (NCBI): domain Eukaryota; kingdom Metazoa; phylum Chordata; class Amphibia; order Anura; family Bombinatoridae; genus Bombina; species Bombina bombina. The sequence goes on along the minus strand of NC_069499.1, from coordinate 35,084,874 downwards.
AGAAAGTTGATTCTGAAGGAATGGAAATCTGTGAAGGAGGTTAAATTAAAACACTAAGGCCTAGATTTGGAGTTCGGCGGTAGCCGTCAAAACCAGCGTTAGAGGCTCCTAACGCTGGTTTTGGCCGCCCGCTGGTATTTGGAGTCAGTGATTAAAGGGTCTAACGCTCACTTTTCAGCCGCGACTTTTCTATACCGCAGATCCCCCTACGCCATTTGCGTAGCCTATCTTTTCAATGGGATCTTTCTAACGCTGGTATTTAGAGTCGTTTCTGAAGTGAGCGTTAGAGCTCTAACGACAAGATTCCAGCCGCCTGAAAATAGCAGGAGTTAAGAGCTTTCTGGCTAACGCCGGTTTATAAAGCTCTTAACTACTGTACCCTAAAGTACACTAACACCCATAAACTACCTATGTACCCCTAAACCGAGGTCCCCCCACATCGCCGCCACTCGATTTAAATTTTTAACCCCTAATCTGCCGACCGCCACCTACGTTATACTTATGTACCCCTAATCTGCTGCCCCTAACCCCGCCGACCCCTATATTATATTTCTTAACCCCTAACTTGCCCCCCACAACATCGCCGCCAGCTACCTAAAATAATTAACCCCTAATCTTCCGACCGCAAATCGCCGCCACCTACGTTATCCCTATGTACCCCTAATCTGCTGCCCCTAACATCGCCGACCCCTATATTATATTTATTAACCCCTAATCTGCCCCCCTCAACGTCGCCGACACCTGCCTACACTTATTAACCCCTAATCTGCCGAGCGGACCTGAGCGCTACTATAATAAATGTATTAACCCCTAATCCGCCTCACTAACCCTATCATAAATAGTATTAACCCCTAATCTGCCCTCCCTAACATCGCCAACACCTAACTTCAATTATTAACCCCTAATCTGCCGACCGGAGCTCACCGCTATTCTAATAAATGGATTAACCCCTAAAGCTAAGTCTAACCCTAACACTAACACCCCCCTAAGTTAAATATAATTTTTATCTAACGAAATAAATTAACTCTTATTAAATAAATTATTCCTATTTAAAGCTAAATACTTACCTGTAAAATAAATCCTAATATAGCTACAATATAAATTATAATTATATTATAGCTATTTTAGGATTAATATTTATTTTACAGGCAACTTTGTAATTATTTTAACCAGGTACAATAGCTATTAAATAGTTAAGAACTATTTAATAGTTACCTAGTTAAAATAATAACAAATTTACCTGTAAAATAAATCCTAACCTAAGATATAATTAAACCTAACACTAGACTATCAATAAAATAATTAAATAAACTACCTACAATTACCTACAATTAACCTAACACTACACTATCAATAAATTAATTAAACACAATTCCTACAAATAAATACAATTAAATAAACTAGCTAAAGTACAAAAAATAAAAAAGAACTAAGTTACAGAAAATAAAAAAATATTTACAAACATAATAAAAATATTACAACAATTTTAAACTAATTACACCTACTCTAAGCCCCCTAATAAAATAACAAAGCCCCCCAAAATAAAAAATTCCCTACCCTATTCTAAATTAAAAAAGTTACAAGCTCTTTTACCTTACCAGCCCTGAACAGGGCCCTTTGCGGGGCATGCCCCAAGAATTTCAGCTCTTTTGCCTGTAAAAGAATAAATACAATACCCCCCCCCCAACATTACAACCCACCACCCACATACCCCTAATCTAACCCAAACCCCCCTTAAATAAACCTAACACTAAGCCCCTGAAGATCTTCCTACCTTGTCTTCACCATACCAGGTTCACCGATCCGTCCTGAAGAGCTCCTCCGATGTCCTGATCCAAGCCCAAGCGGGGGCTGAAGAGGTCCATGATCCGGTCAAAGTCTTCATCCAAGCGGGGCAGAAGAGGATCTTCCATCCGATTGAAGTCATCATCCAGGCGGCATCTTCTATGGTCTTCCATCCGGAGCGAAGCGGCAGGATCCTGAAGACCTCCAGCGCGGAACATCCATCCGGACCGACGACTGAACGACGAATGACTGTTCCTTTAAGGGACGTCATCCAAGATGGCGTCCCTCGAATTCCGATTGGCTGATAGGATTCTATCAGCCAATCGGAATTAAGGTAGGAATTTTCTGATTGGCTGATGGAATCAGCCAATCAGAATCAAGTTCAATCCGATTGGCTGATCCAATCAGCCAATCAGATTGAGCTCGCATTCTATTGGCTGTTCCGATCAGCCAATAGAATGCGAGCTCAATCTGATTGGCTGATTGGATCGGCCAATCGGATTGAACTAGATTCTGATTGGCTGATTCCATCAGCCAATCAGAAAATTCCTACCTTAATTCCGATTGGCTGATAGAATCCTATCAGCCAATCGGAATTCGAGGGACGCCATCTTGGATGACGTCCCTTAAAGGAACAGTCATTCGTCGTTCAGTCGTCGGTCCGGATGGATGTTCCGCGCTGGAGGTCTTCAGGATCCTGCCGCTTCGCTCCGGATGGAAGACCATAGAAGATGCCGCCTGGATGATGACTTCAATCGAATGGAAGATCCTCTTCTGCCCCGCTTGGATGAAGACTTTGACCGGATCATGGACCTCTTCAGCCCCCGCTTGGGCTTGGATCAGGACATCGGAGGAGCTCTTCAGGACGGATCGGTGAACCTGGTATGGTGAAGACAAGGTAGGAAGATCTTCAGGGGCTTAGTGTTAGGTTTATTTAAGGGGGGTTTGGGTTAGATTAGGGGTATGTGGGTGGTGGGTTGTAATGTTGGGGGGGGGTATTGTATTTATTCTTTTACAGGCAAAAGAGCTGAAATTCTTGGGGCATGCCCCGCAAAGGGCCCTGTTCAGGGCTGGTAAGGTAAAAGAGCTTGTAACTTTTTTAATTTAGAATAGGGTAGGGAATTTTTTTATTTTGGGGGGCTTTGTTATTTTATTAGGGGGCTTAGAGTAGGTGTAATTAGTTTAAAATTGTTGTAATATTTTTATTATGTTTGTAAATATTTTTTTATTTTCTGTAACTTAGTTCTTTTTTATTTTTTGTACTTTAGCTAGTTTATTTAATTGTATTTATTTGTAGGAATTGTGTTTAATTAATTTATTGATAGTGTAGTGTTAGGTTAATTGTAGGTAATTGTAGGTAGTTTATTTAATTATTCTAGTCTAGTGTTAGGTTTAATTATATCTTAGGTTAGGATTTATTTTACAGGTAAATTTGTTATTATTTTAACTAGGTAACTATTAAATAGTTCTTAACTATTTAATAGCTATTGTACCTGGTTAAAATAATTACCAAGTTGCCTGTAAAATAAATATAAATCCTAAAATAGCTATAATATAATTATAATTTATATTGTAGCTATATTAGGATTTATTTTACAGGTAAGTATTTAGCTTTAAATAGGAATCATTTATTTAATAAGAGTTAATTTATTTCGTTAGATAAAAATTATATTTAACTTAGGGGGGTGTTAGTGTTAGGGTTAGACTTAGCTTTAGGGGTTAATACATTTATTAGAATAGCGGTGAGCTCCGGTCGGCAGATTAGGGGTTAATAATTGAAGTTAGGTGTCGGTGATGTTAGGGAGGGCAGATTAGGGGTTAATACTATTTATGATAGGGTTAGTGAGGCGGGTTAGGGGTTCATAACTTTATTATAGTAGCGCTCAGGTCCGCTCGGCAGATTAGGGGTTAATAAGTGTAGGCAGGTGTCGGCAACGTTGAGGGGGGCAGATTAGGGGTTAATAAATATAATATAGGGGTCGGCGATGTTAGGGCAGCAGATTAGGGGTACATAGGGATAACGTAGGTGGCGGCGGTTTACGGAGCGGCAGATTAGGGGTTAAAAAAAATATGCAGGGGTCAGCGATAGCGGGGGCGGCAGATTAGGGGTTAATAAGTGTAAGGGTAGGGGTGTTTAGACTCGGGGTACATGTTAGAGTGTTAGGTGCAGACGTAGGAAGTGTTCCCCCATAGGAAACAATGGGGCTGCGTTAGGAGCTGAACGCTGCTTTTTTGCAGGTGTTAGGTTTTTTTTCAGCTCAAACTGCCCCATTGTTTCCTATGGGAGAATCGTGCACGAGCACGTTTTGGAGGCCGGCCGCGTCCGTAAGCAACTCTGGTATCGAGAGTTGCATTTGCGGTACAAATGCTCTACGCTCCTTTTTTGGAGCCTAACGCAGCATTTGTTTGAACTCTCGATACCAGAGTTAATTTTATGGTGCGGCCAGAAAAAAGCCCGCGGAGCGTTAACAGCCCTTTTACCGCCGAACTCCAAATCTAGGCCTAAATTATCGAAGTAAAAACACCACTACATATTGGGAAAGTACACTCACAGTTTAAGACTGAAAAATATATCAAAATATTCTTCCAAAAATGGGAAAATGTATTAAAACTTTAGATATAGAGATGCACAAACAACTGTTGAAGCCATTTATACAAACAGAATATTTTCTGACAGAAAAACTAAGGGTCAATTGGCAACATATATAAGGGGAAGGAGGAGAGAGAGGAGAAGATCATTTTTTATTTTTTATTTTCCCTTTTTGCGCCTTAAATATGTTAAACAAATAATTATAGGTGCACATAGAATAGTGCTGAGTAGGAGAGTCAAGGGAAGTAGGGAAAGATAGGAAAGGAGTGTTAAGAAAAGGAGGAAACATATGCAATTATTATGGATATAATAATTACTACTGTGAACAATATTTTGAAATTGTAATATTAACAAAGTATGCTGCACGTTATTGAATGGAAATGTCCTAAAGTAAAAATGTATATAATATTATATTCACCCTAAATAAATAAACCCAGCACTACAATCTTAGGTTTACCTGAAAAATACACAATAATCCCCACACACACATTAAGGGCTAGATTGCAAGTAGAGCTCTATTTTGCACTCCCGTTCACACATTAACATTATCGGTTTGCAATAGTATTATAAGTTGAAATTAAAACAGTAGCACGCAAGAAAAAAAACGAAGCGCACTAAAAGTAAAACTTCAAATATCGCAACCGCTTTACCATATCACCCATACTAGCACGCTAACCCAATCGCATTTATTCAGTTGTGCTAAACCCAACATAAAACATCAATATTTTACATTCCAATGTTCTTCACATAGCAGAATATGTTCTTTTTACTCTTACACAAATATTTCTATATTTATCTGATGACAGTTTGGTCAAATCAAAGGGTCTATTAACATATTTTTTAATATTGTTTATGTATTTACTTACTAGTTCTGGGTATTTTCATTTGTAAATCAGTGCTGGGGGTCGATCCGATAAAAATCGTCGCCCGCAAAAGTTGGCAACGGTTTGGTATCCTATATACGGCGTAAGCTAGACGTTACGCGCGTAGATTTCTGCCATCGCCCGTAGTTTTTTGGCCCATAGACTGACATACAAAACACGCGCAATTTGGTATCCAATATACGGCGTAAGGACTTACGCGCGCAGATTTCAGAAAATCTACTCCATTCTCAGCTCGCCACAAATTGAAGGCGCAGGAACCCTTGCACTGACTTAGAAACCAACGTAACTCTCTGAAGGCCTAACAAATGCATGCTTAACAATATACATAGCAGCAGCTTGATCACAAATAGTTAACCTCTTAAAAGCATTTATTATTCCTGCCCCTGCAAGTGTGTCAAACCAATCACAAACAGCACAACCTCTCACCTGCAGCCTTAAAACACCTGCAAATGCACACCCTCATTAGCCACCATGTTTCCCTTTTCAATATATTGCATTCAGAGTGAGACAGCGTCGTGGGGCACAAGGGGTGCTGGAACCCCTAAAAGCCCCTGTTTTGGATGGTATCCCTGCTGCTGAGGTCCCTGGTCATGGTGCTGTAGCTGTCCCTGCTCCAGCTGCTGCCCTCCCTGCTCCTCCTGCTGTTGTCCCTGTTCCTGGTGCTCCCCATGCTGCTGTTGCTGCAGCTGGCCATAGGCCAGCAGGGCCTATAAGACGAAGGCATCAGCAGAGGGGAAGAGCACCAAGGATACACAGGGTTAGGGTCACCCTGTTTGGGATGACAGAAATGGAGGTCAGGGAAAAGTATCGCTTGACTTCTGCAAGCCTCATTAACCTATATGAGATCTTGAAGGATGATATTGACCCTCAAGCGTATAGGAACCGAGCTCTGACTGGTATGCAGAAGCTGTTGTGTGTTGTACACTTCCTGGCAACCGGCTCATACCAGTCAACAGAGGGGCTTGTGTCTGGCCTAGCGCAGTCTACCTTCTCCAGGATTCTAGGGGAGGTTTTGACTGCTCTAGATAACCAGACACAACAATACATTCATTTCCCCCATACCCCCCAGGAATGGAACCGTCTTAAACAAGGCTTCTATCGACTGGGGGGTATTCCCAATGTCATGGGGGCAATTGATTGCACACATGTGCGTATCGTGGCCCCACATGAGGAGACAATTCTCTATATTAACAGGAAAGGGTTTCACTCATTGAATTGCCAGATGGTCTGCGATACCAATCTGAAATTCTTACATGTGTATGCAGGCTTCCCGGGGAGTGCACATGATTCCTACATCCTGCGCCAGACCTCCTTATTCAATATGTTTGAAAATGGAACACTCTCTGGAGGATGGCTGCTTGGTGAGTACCTTAATTCTGTCTGTATATTTCTACTAAAAGGACACTAAACACAAATTATAATCTCATGTTTCAGATAGAGAATACAATGTTAAACAGCATTACAATTCACTTCTATTATCTCATTTTATTTATTCTTTAGATATCTTTTTTTGAAAAATAGCAATGCACATAGATGAGCCAATCATATGAGGCTTCTATGTGCAGCCACCAATCAGCAGCTAATGAGCATATCTAATATGCTTGTCAGCAAATGTTATCTATAGAATGGAGAAAATGATCTAATAGAAGTAAATTATAAAGGTGATAAAAATTGCAGGTTCTTATTAAAGGGACAGTCTAGTATAAATTGCACTTTCATTATTCAGATAGGACTTTTAATTTTAATAAACTCTCCAAATTACTTCCATTAACAAAATGTGCACAGTATTTGTATCTTTTATATTTTTGAGTCACCTGCTCCTACTGAGCATGTGCAAGAATAAGTGTGTATGCATTTGTGAATGGCTGATGGATGTCACATGGTACAGGGGGAGTTTCAAAATACATAACTTTTTAAATTGTCATAAAAAATAAATTTGATTTTAGACTAAGTGCTATTGCATTGTCTTGTTATCTTGCATTTTTCGATAATGAAAATCTACTGTGTTGACTGGTCCTTTAAAATAGATTTTTGGTCTAGACTAATACTGGCATAAAAGTAGATTGCTTATAATGCACAAATTTAATGTTTTTATTAAATCTATCTTTTAAATGAAATTCATGTTATGTCCCTTTAAAGCACATGATGTACCTGTAGTAATCCAAATACATATGATACATGACAGGTGACGCAGGGTACGGCTGCAGACCATGGCTATTAACCCCCTTGGTGCACCCCATTACAGAGCCACAACTCAGGTACCAGGAGGCACACATAAGAACAAGGAATGTCATTGAAAGGAGCTTTGGCCTATTAAAAACCAGGTTCAGGTGTCTGGATGTTACAGGCAGAGCACTACAGTATAACCCCAACAAAGTGTGTTCCATTGTCAATGCTTGCTGTATTCTACACAACATTGCTGTGGACACACGTTTGTTGGGGGACATTGACCCAGAGCAGCAGCAGCAGCTGGTTCCTGTACCTGAGGATGTCGACAGGGGGACACTGAGGGGGAATGAAGTGAGGGATTATGTCATCCGGGAATACTTCACCTGTAAGTTACTTATTCATAAGTACAGTAAACCGTAACATTCACATGTATTATGTTTGACAGTACCTCACCAACCATTGCATGTGTATATATCATGTCTTGCAGAATTACACACTTCGGATTTCCACTGCATGTAAGTGAAACTACTACATCCCAACCCCCTTCCCTTAAAGGGACACTATACCCAAACATTTTCTTTCATGATTAAGGATAGAGAATATAATTTTAAAAAAACATTCCAATTTACTTCTATTACCTATTTTGATTTATTCTTTAGATATACTTTAATGAAGACATAGCAATGCACACAGTGAACCAATCACAGGAGGCATCTATATCCAGCTACTAATCAGCAGCTACCAAGCATATCTAGATATGCTTTTCAGCAAAGAATATCAATAGAATGAAGCAAAATAAATAATAGAAGAAAATTAGAAAGTTGTTTATAATTGTATGCTCTTTACAAATCATGAAAGAAAACATTTTGCTTTCATGTCCCTTTAACAACCCTAATTACTGTATATTTCTCATTTGTTTCATTCATGTGTAGTTCACTATGATTTATTGACTATCATTAAGAATGAGGATAATGGATATTTATACCTTATGTTCACACCTTCTGTAAATACATTATTAGTTATATATACCCACGTGTCAATTTATATTGGATGTGAGAAACCTTGATTTACATCTTAGAAGTGAATATTACTATATGTACCATTCATACACAACTATGTGATGTGGTTTATCGAACAGGAATATGTCAGAAACATGATAATAATACCTTTTTGGCCCATTTCAACACAGGTATTATTATATGTTTTAACAATATTACTGTACTAAAACACACCTCACATGGATGTGGATGACAATTATATGGTAAATAACAGAGGACAATATTTAGGATGAAATATAACAAGATTTATTTTCTTTTAGGCCTCTTAGATGAGGGGGCTGAGGGGCCTGGAATGGGTCTCCTGCCTCTCCTGGGTTGTGTGGATCCAGTGGATCCTGCAGGAGTGCTGGTCACAGATGAGATGCTCGAGGCAATGTCCTGCTGGTGGGTGAAATGCTCCACCAACACACCCAACAGTTGGTTCTGTTCCCTCCATCTGTTGTCACTCTTGATTTGCATGTCAGAAATGACTCTCAGCATTTGCGATTGGTTTTGTACCATAGCAGTTAGAGATGCTGCCATGTCCCTTTGCAGCTCAATGGATCGCTGTTGTAATGTCTGTTGGCTCCTATAGAACCTGCGTTGGTCCCTCTGCATTCTCTCGCAGGTTGACATGAGACTCTCGCAGGTCAATGTTTACCTCCTCTGTAGGGAAATGTATTCTTCGCCCATGGCGGAAGTCAGTGGATCCATGGGCTCTTCCCCAGCAGGGACTCTAGGCACCGGTTCCATTTCTCGATCCTCAGCTGGTGACGCAGGCCCCGGAATCTCAGCTGGGGGTGCAGGCCCCGGAATCTCAGCTGGGGGTGCAGGCCCCGGAATCTCAGCTGGGGGTGCAGGCCGAGGAATCTCAGCTGGGGGTGCAGGCTGTGTAATCTCAGCTGGGGGTGCAGGCTGTGTAATCTCAGCTGGCGGTGCAGGCTGTGTAATCTCAGCTGGGGGTGCAGGCCCCGGAATCTCAGCTGGGGGTGCAGGCCCCGGAATTTCAGCTGGTGGAGCTCTTCCAACTGCTGCCGATGGTACAGATGTCCGGATGGACTGATAGTCCCATTGCCTGCTGGTAGAATCCCTGAGTGGCATGATATTCTTGGGGGAGGGTAAAGACATCTACCCTTCGGGGCTGGCTTGGCTCCCCCTCCAAGCCAAAGGAATAGTCCTCCGGCCAGGGCTCCTGCCAGGTATCCTCCTGTAATGCTGACGGCATAACATTGGGATTATCAATTGAGGCAGTCCAACCCAGGTCATGCCTGTCATACTCCTGCTGGAGTCTCCGGACCGGTGGTCGAGGTGGAGAAATACTTTGTTCCGGTGTTGGAGGGGGATGCATGGGCTTTGGCACCCTGGTGACTGGAGGTTCTGTGGAGGAGTCAAATGATGAGAGGGATTAGTACAGTCAGATATATATCCATGTGGGCATACAATGTACATGCTAGGGCCTATCCACATTCTCATGTCAAACTCTATAACATGCATGTGCACATTGAGATTTGTGATATGATGGTTTTTAATATGCAAAGTATACATGTATGTGCTTCATACAATAGTTCTGTGTACATGTCAGTGATGGAGAAAATGTGTTCTTTAAGTGACACTATGGTTGTGATGACTATAGTGTCCATTTACTGAAAACTCTACATGTGGCTTGTGGCCTGTGTTACTCTGAGACATGTTAGTATTTCACTATTCCCCCTCATATCATGAATTTCAATGTGTTAAGTAGCATTAAAGGGACATTCAACCCATTTTTATTCTTTCATGATTCAGCTAGACGAGCATGCAATTTTAAACAACTTTATAATTTACTTCCATGACCTAATTTGCTTCATTCTCTTGATATTCTTAGCTGAAAAGCATTTCTAGATAGGCTCATAAGCTGATGATTGGTGGCTGCACATCAATGCCTCGTGTGTTTGCCTCACCCATGTGCATTGATATTTAATAAACTAAGATTATGAAACTAATGATGAAAAATAGATAATAGAAGTAAATTGGGATGTTGTTGAAAACTGTATTCTCTATCTGAATAATGAACTAAAATTATTTGGTTTCATGTCCCTTTAATGTTAAATCTCATTGTAGATTTTGTTGTTAGTAGGCAAAATACCATGCTCCTCATTGTGTACATGAAAGTGTGACAATATAGGATGTTATAACTCAAATACATATAATACTGGTGTGTGGGATGTTACTCATCAGCATGCTGAGCTGATGTTGCAATCCCTGAGTCACGAGCCCCTGGAAGTCCACGGACTGCTGTGACGCTCAGGGACCTACGAATCAGCTCCTGCCCCTCGTTGTATTCCGCCTCATAGTGAGGCCCACCTCCTGTTGCCCTCTGGGACATTGCTTCTTGGCCCATATTCTCCTTAACTCTCCTCTTACAGTCATTCCACCTCTTCTTTAGGCCATCCACATTCCTCCTCTGCTGGGACACACCATTAACGGCCTCCACCACCTTCTGCCAGGCATCTTTACGCCTACGGGCAACTCCTTTGCCCTTCTCTTGGCCAAAGAGGGCAGTATAGTTCTCCAGGACAGCCTGGACTAGAGCGAGGTTTTCTGCAAATGTGAAGTTAGGGCACCTCATACGCTCCTCGTCCTGGGCCGCCTGGCTCCCTCCCTGGGATGTCCCTGGTGTGGGTTCCTCCCTATCCTCTCCCTCCTCCCCCCTTCTATCCCCATGTGCACCCTCTATCCCTCTTCTGAGTGTGCCTGGCCTTGGGGCAACCCCACTCCCATCCTCCCTTCTGGCTCTCCCTCTCCCCACTCCCTGACGGGGACCCTGCTGCTCCTCCTGTCCATAATCCTCTCCCTGCAACTCCCCTTCCCTCCTCCCCCCAGCCCTAGCTCTCCCTGACATCCTCACACTACACACACTCACACTCACTCCCACTTTAATCACACACAATCACAACCAAACACTCAGCCTTTCAAACTGTAAAAGATAAATAAAATGTGTAAGGTGTTAGAAAAAAAAAGTGTTGTGTATTTTGTATATGTGTGTATGCAAAATGTGTGCAATATGTAAAAAAGTGACAGTAAATGTACAAGCTTAACAAATCCACCAAATCCGATCTAACTAAATATTATGCAATGCGCCTCTCTCTCTACTCTAACGACTTTCTCCTACTCACTGTAGTGTGCTGTAGCTCCAAGAACCGACCAAACACACTGAAGAAAATGGCGGCTGCGCAGGGGTTTAAGTATGAATTTTGAATCTCGTCATTACGTGGCGCATCTCTTAGAACTGGCGTTATTTTTTACGAGTCGTAGGCTAATTTGCATAAAACTACACTTTATTGAGAGTTTACGTGAACAAAATACTGGCGCAAGTACTTGCGACGACTAAAATGTGTATTTGCGCACATTTTGCCTGCTCGCCGGTTTTTCCTACTTACGCCAGTTTAGCATCTGACGGCGCTGGATATTGGATAGCTAGAGTTGCGAGCTGAAACTGCGGGCGACGCGGGTTCCCTCGCTTGCGCCGCAAACTACGCCGTTTATCGGATCGCGCCCCTGATCTATTAGGTGAATACAGACAATAATTTAGGGGTTACATAGGAATTTTAGAAGTATGCCAGGGGTGCCCAATCATAAGTCACTGGTCTAATGATTTCAAACTTAGAGGTGTTTTCCTTTTAGAACATATATGGAATTTTGCAGTAAATATTCTTTACTTAATTGCTTTATCCCATTGAAAGAATCTTTCTCACTATAAAATATTATTTCTGCATGAGTTTATAAAGGACAGTCAACCTCAAAAGGAAGAAAAACATGGTCTTGTCATTTGCACAACTGTCTTTTAGAATAAGTAAATATAGTTGGAATCTTCTCTGCTCATGCAACCAATATTAAGGAGGTTATATGACCTGTAAACACTTGAATATCAGATCAGTTGTTTCACACCAAAACCCAGCAATCTCCAGGTGTCTCAGCAATATGTCAGCAGTCTGATAGAAGATATTGTCACGTTCCGATGTATAACCGCTCAGGGACAGACCCTTGGGGCAGTGGTAGAGAATTGGAGACACCAACCCCTGACATGGGGAAGAGTATCCTAGACATGGATAGTTGAGATTCTGTGATTCATAGTTGCAAGGAGACATTACAGGATTCATGAAGTGTAATACATATGTATGCAATATATTCTGACTTCAAAGGAAACAGATTATAGATATTGTGGCTTATAGTTGCTAGGAGTTGCTGCAGGATTCATGAAGTGTAAAACATAACAATGCAAGATATTCAGGCTTCAAACAGGATCAGTTAATAGATACTGTGATTTGTAGTTGCTAGGAGTTATTGCAGAGCTCACAGTACACAATACTAGTTGGAGCTGTATGCCAGACTAATAAGCAGAGCAGCACAGGTGATAGGCAAGTTGCAAGTTAAAGCATTAAATACTGTTGTGATGAATATAGGAGAATCACAGGAAAGCAATTTGTTTAACTGGAACAAATAAATGCAGAGTTCTGAATATATATATATTTGCAGGAAGATATTTAAGCAATGACAACTTAGCAGTGAATAGTTGTAAAGTTCAGAGTAAGATTCAATTATAGCAATCAGAGATTGATTATAGCAAAATACAAACTTGAATTTAGATTGAGTTGACAGTTAGTATAATAGCAGTGTCCAGGAAACAATGCAGGAAATATATGGGTACTTGCAACTTAGTAGAATTCAGGCATTAGCGACAAGTAAGGTTGTAAACTTATACATCTCTAGGAAAGTATATGTGAATCATCAAGCTAGTATATTATGAAGTTAATGTAATTTAGCCTAGACTAGACAGGTTGCCAACATTCGCTGCCCATATACCAGGTCTTTAGAATGGGAAGGCGCATTTCTAAGTTATCAGAACGTTTTACAAAGACAAGGTTCATTACACTGGGAGGTTTTTATGAAATCACCTAGAAGAAGAGATTTGCAGGAACAGATACAAATCTGCAAGGTAAAGTAATATGTAAGAAACAAGCTGCTAGATAACGAGTTGTGCGTTTGGCTTAAAAAGCAGCGTTGGCCGGTCCCAACGCTGCTTTTTAACGCCCGCTGGTATTACGAGTCTTGAAATGACAGGCTCACTGCTCACTTTTTTGGCCAGACTCAGAAATACCGCAAATCCACTTACGTCAATTGCGTATCCTATATTTTCAATGGGACTTGCATAGTGCCGGTATTACGAGTCTGACCAAAAGTGAGCGGTAGACCCTCTCCTATCAAGCCTGGTACCGCATTTTAAAGTCAGTAGTTAAGAGTTTTACACTACAACTCCGTAGCATAAAACTCTTAACTAAAGTGCTAAAAAGTACACTAACACCCATAAACTACCTATTAACACCTAAACCGATGCCCTCCCACATCGCAAACACTAAAATACATTTTTAACCCCTAATCTGCCGAACCGGACATCGCCGCCACTATAATAAAAATATTAACCCCTAAACCGCCGCACTCCCGCATCGCAAACACTAGTTAAATATTATTAACCCCTAATCTGCCATCCCAAACATCGCCGACACCTACCTACTTTTATTAACCCCTAATCTGCCGCCCACAACGTCGCCGCCACTATATTAAATGTACTAACCCCTAAACCTAAGTCTAACCCTAATCCTAACACCCCCTAATTTAAATATAATTTAAATAAATCTAAATCAAATTACTACAATTACCTAAATAATTCCTATTTAAAACTAAATACTTACCTGTAAAATAAACCCTAAACTTGCTAAATATGACTAATAGTTACATTGTAGCTATCTTAGGGTTTATTTTTTATTTTACAGGCAACTTTGTATTTATTTAAACTAGGTTGAATAGTTATTAAATAGTTATTAACTATTTAATAACTACCTTGTTAAAGTAAAGACAAATTTACCTGTAAAATAAAATCTAACCTAAATTACACTAACACCTAACACTACACTATAATTAAATAAATTAACTAAATTAAATACAATTAATTACAATTAAATAAAATTATCTAAAGTATGAAACCACCCCACTAAATTACAGAAAATAATAAAATAATTAACTGGAGCTTTTTGTAAGTATTTTAGATTTGTATAGGTTGAACTCGATGGACTTCAGTCTTTTTTCAACCTTATCTACTATGTTACTATGTTACTATGTTAATTACAAGATTTTTAAACTAATTACACCTACTCTAATCCTCCTAACAAAATACCCCCCCCCCCCAAAATATAAAAAAGCCCTACCCTACACTAAATTACAAATAGCCCTTAAAAGGGCCTTTTGCGGGGCATTGCCCCAAAGTAATCAGCTTTTTTACCTGTAAAAAAAAAGTACAAATACCCCCCCCAACATTAAAACCCACCACCCACACAACCAACCCTACTCTAAAACCCACCCAATCCCCCCTTAAAAAAACCTAACACTAACCCCTTGAAGATCACCCTACCGTGAGATGACTTCACCTAACCAGGCAGAAGTGGTCCTCCAGATGGGCAGAAGTCTTCATCCAAGCCGGGCAGAAGAGGTCCTCCAGACAGGCAGAAGTCTTAATCCAGACGGCATCTTCTATCTTCATCCATCCGGCGCGGAGCAGGTCCATCTTCAAGACATCCGACATGGAGCATCCTCTTCATTCGGAGTCTTCTTACTAAATGACGGTACCTTTAAGTGACGTCATCCAAGATGGCGTCCCTTCAATTCCGATTGGCTGATAGAATTCTATTGCATCAGCCAATAGGATTTTTTCTACCTTAATTCCGATTGACTGATAGAATTCTATCAGCCAATCGGAATTGAAGGGACGCCATCTTGGATGACGTCACTTAAAGGTACCGTCATTTAATAAGAAAACTCCGGATGAAGAGGATGCTACGCGTCGGATGTCTTGAAGATGGACCCGCTCCGCGCCAGATGGATGAAGATAGAAGATGCCGTCTGGATGAAGACTTCTGCCCGTCTGGAGGACCTCTTCTGCCCAGCTTGGTTGAAGACTTCTGCCCATCTGGAGGACCACTTCTGCCCGGTTGGGTGACGACGTCTCATGGTAGGGTGATCTTCAAGGGGTTAGTGTTAGGTTTTTTTAAGGGGGTATTGGGTGGGTTTTAGAGTAGGGTTGGTTGTGTGGGTGGTGGGTTTTAATGTTGGGGGGGTATTTGTACTTTTTTTTTACAGGTAAAAGAGCTGATTACTTTGGGGCAATGCCCCACAAAAAGGCCCTTTTAAGGGATCTTTGTAATTTAGTGTAGGGTAGGGCTTTTTTATTT
This sequence comes from Bombina bombina, assembly GCF_027579735.1. NCBI lineage: Eukaryota > Metazoa > Chordata > Amphibia > Anura > Bombinatoridae > Bombina > Bombina bombina. The sequence continues at coordinate 35,069,147 of NC_069499.1, read as the reverse complement.
TGATAGGGGGATTAGAATAGGTGTAATTAGTTTAAAAATCTTGTAATTATTTTATTATTTTCTGTAATTTAGTGTTTTTTTCCCCGTACTTTAGTTTATTTAATTGTAAGTAATTGTACTTAATTTAGTTAATTTATTTAATTATAGTGTAGTGTTAGGTGTTAGTGTAACTTAGGTTAGGTTTTATTTTACAGGTAAATGTGTCTTTATTGTAACTAGGTAGTTATTAAATAGTTAATAACTATTGTACCTAGTTAGAATAAATACAAAGTTGCCTGTAAAATAAAAATAAACCCTAAGCTAGCTACAATGTAACTATTAGTTATATTGTAGCTATCTTAGGGTTTATTTTATAGGTAAGTATTTAGTTTTAAATAGGAATTATTTAGGTAATTGTAGTAATTTTATTTAGATTTATTGTAATTATATTTAAGTTAGGGGGGGTTAGGGTTAGACTTAGGTTTAGGGGTTAATAACTTTATTATAGTGGTGGCGACGTTGTGGGCGGCAGATTAGGGGTTAATAAGTGTTGGTAGGTTGCAGCGACATAGGGGGCGGCAGGTTAGGGGTTAATAAATATAATGTAGGGTTCGGCGATGTTGGGGGCAGCAGATTAGGGTTTCATAAGTGTAAGATTAGGGGTGTTTAGACTCGGGGTTCATGTTAGGGTGTTAGGTGTAGACATAAAAAGTATTTCCCCATAGGAATCAATGGGGCTGTAGGTGGCGGCGGTGTCCGGAGTGGCAGATTAGGGGTTAATAATATAATGCAGGTGTTGGCGATGTCGGGGGTGGCAGATTAGGGGTTAATAAGTGTAAGATTAGGAGTGTTTAGACTCGGGGTTCATGTTAGGGTGTTAGGTGTAGACATAAAAAGTATTTCCCCATAGGAATCAAAGGGGCTGCGTTAGGAGCTAAACGCTGCTTTTTTGCAGGGTTTTTTTCAGCCGGCTCTCCCCCATTGATTCCTATGGGGAAATCGTGCATGAGCATATTTTACATGCTCACCGCTAACCTAAGCAGCGCTGGTATTGAGGTGAGATGTGGAGCTAAATTTGGCTCTTCGCTCACTTTTTTGCGGTTAACGCCGGGTTTCTAAAAACCCATAATACCAGCGTTGTCTGTAGGTGAGCGGTGAGGGAAAACTGCTTGTTAGCACCGCACCCCTGTTACCGCAAAACTCATAATCAAGGTGAAGGATTCTTTCAATGGAAGTTCACATTTGTTTACATAGTCCCCCAGTAATCATGTTACTATAATTCAAATACAATTCTACTGGGTCTGTCTGGCCAAAGGAGAATTTGTTTTTCAGATGTAGCTCTCATATTAGAAATATTTTCTATCTTACCATTATCGTTTCCTATGGTCCATTTCTTTGAGAAGACCTGGAATTATTTGTATAAGAATAAAATCATAAAAAGATGATTTTCAGTTTGTTATAAGATATATTACTAAGTTTGTTTTACCATTTCCAAATGAAATGAAAATGAAAAACGTAACTTCTGTATCTATTACTTAAATGCTGAATTGTCTCCAGGAAGACGTAAATAAATGTGTCATGTTACGTTCTGAGGCTTAGCAAAAAAAGAGGAAAAAAAAGACACCCTACTCGCGTGCATTATTAAAAAATATATATTTCTACGTATATATGACTTTTATTTGGTAAAATATATATCTATACGTCTATGTCTATATGATTTTATATAGGTGTATATATATATATATATATATATATATATATATATATACAGTATGTATATATATATATATATATATATATATATTTATATAGGAATATCTATTTTAAAATACTTACAACATATTCCCCTATGCGAAGAGCAATGGAATGACAGCAAATGGCTCCAATGCACTTATATTTGTCTATAAATGTATACATATGTATTTGTGTGTTTATATGTGTATATATGTCTTTCAATACATATACAGTATACACATGTAAATACATCTGTACACACATATAAACATATACATACATACATATACACATACATACATACTGTACATATTTAGACATGTATATGTATGTATCTCTATGTTAATATATTTTTTTAAATATTTTTTATTATAGTTATGAGTGTAACTGTACTTTTAAAAGTATTTTCAATGACCCCAAGTTATCAAGGTCTGGCGGACCTGATCCGACACTGCGGATCAGGTCCGCCAGACCTCGCTGAATACGGCGAGCAATACGCTTGCCGTATTCAGCATTGCACCAGCAGCTCACAAGAGCTGCTGGTGCAACGCCGTCCCCTGCAGACTCGCGGCCAATAGGCAGCCAGCAGGGGGTGTCAATCAACCCGATCGTACTCCATCGGGTTGATTTCAGGCGATGTCTGTCCGCCTGCTCAGAGCAGGCAGACAGGTTATGGAGCAGCAGCCTTTGTGACCGCTGCTTCATAACTGATGTTTCTGGCGAGTCTGCAGGCTCGCCAGAAACACGGGGCATCAAGCTCCATTCGGAACTTGATACATATGCCCCGATGTGTTTTGTGTAACTATTTTGTTTAGAGAAACCATTAACCAGAGTTCTGAGGTCGCAAAATGTTGATGGGCGTTAAATTAAATTGCACTCAAGCGATCGCGTTTACTTTCAACTTGTATTATGAACGCTACATCTTACGTGCACAAACAGCCGCGATAAACCCGATATCGCACTTGCGTAACTGTTACTGCATCACTCGTAGTCTGGCCCAAAAAAGGCATTACAAACACATGAACATGTAAATAGTTTGTTGTAAATTTGGAAAATTTGGTGAGCTGCACAAATGTCTGGGGGTTTTGTAACTTGCTATTTTATGGACCTTAGTTATCAAGTTTCACAATTCTTTTTGCATAACAATACAATTTCCATCCTTTCTAGCTTAAAGGGATCATAATATCAATGTAAAATAGAAAATTGCAGCAAAATTTGAGAACAAACTGCCTCACGTGCATTTATTAGGAAGAATTAGGCACAAGGAACGATCTCAGAATGTTTGGAAAAGAGACCACAGCTAATCTGAGCAGGATTGTGAGAATTCTCTGAGGGTAAGAATTTAGCAGGAGCACCCTACTAATGTTTCTGCCCTCTCTAATTGTGCAATCACATGAACTCATTTATAAATATGAGTTTTTGCTAACACAAGGTCCCTTTTTAGCAAGGCATTATAATATATAGCTTACAGGGATATGACACACAAAATGTTTTGTTTTTCCTTATTCAGATACACAATAACATTTTATTCAACTTTCTAATTTACTTCTATTATCAAATTTTATTTGTTTTCTTGGTATCTTTTGTTGGAGTGTGCAAGTGTCTGGAGTACTATATAGCAGTCTTGTAAGAATGTTATCTATTTGCATGATAATAGAGCACCAAAGTCCTAGGGAGGTGTGCTAGTGTGAGATGATATGAAGATACCAATAAGGGTTGGCCACACTCTTGTGAAATAGAATGATGGTCAGAAAAATCCTGTTAAGGAAAAACAGAGAGGCACCACATAGGGTAATAGTGACTAAACATGCCACCGGTGCAAAGATATATTAATTAACCCCTTAAGGGTGGCTACTCACAAGCGTGACAGCACAACCGGAGTGCCTAGCTGCACAGTACGGGACCAACAGAGTCGCTTGTAAGACTCACAAAGGATACCGGAACGTCTTACGTCAGGTCACGTGATGGAGAGGGCAAGTCCCAAGATTGGAAACAACTGGTAGATATCCAGTCACTATTGATCCACAGGACCGTTAGCAGCAGAGGGGCGTCACAAAGGAGTTGGATGATCAAGTGAACATATATCATACGTCCATATAATAAAATTTGAGCAAGTAGAATAAAATGTGTGTAAAACTGATGATACAGCATACGTGTTGCTGAGAAACGCGTTGCTGTGTTAGTGTTGTATTCAATAAAGATTACACACTTTTTATTCTACTTGCTCAAATTTTATTATATGGACATATGATATATGTTCACTTGATCATCCGACTCCTTTGTGACGCCCCCTCTGCTGCTTACCATCCTGTGGATCACTAGTGACTGGATATCTACCGGTTGTTTCCAATCTTGGGACTGGCCTTCTCCATCACGTGACCTGATGTTCTGGTATCCTCTGTGAGTCTTACAGGCGACTCTGTTAGTCCTGTACTATCCAGCTAGGCACGCTTGTGAGTAGCCACCCTTAAGGGGTTAATTATTATATCTTTGCACCGGTGGCATGTTTAGTCACTATTACCCTATGTGGTGCCTCTCTGATTTTCCTTATCTATGTATAACATTAGTACTACATGACAGGAAATAGTGCTTCCATCTAGTGTTCTTGCTAATGTATAACATTAGTACTACATGACAGGAAATAGTGCTGCCATCTAGTGCTCTTGCTAATGTATAACATTAGTACTACATGACAGGAAATAGTGCTGCCCTCTAGTGCTCTTGCTAATGTATATTATTAGTACTACATGACAGGAAATAGTGCTGCCCTCTAGTGCTCTTGTTAATGTATATTATTAGTACTACATGACAGGAAATAGTGCTGCCCTCTAGTGCTCTTGCTAATGTATAACATTAGTACTACATGACAGGAAATAGTGCTGCCATCTAGTGCTCTTGCTGATGTATAACATTAGTAGTACATGACAGGAAATAGTGCTGCCCTCTAGTGCTCTTGCTAATGTATATTATTAGTACTACATGACAGGAAATAGTGCTGCCCTCTAGTGCTCTTGCTAATGTATAACATTAGTACTACATGACAGGAAATAGTGCTGCCATCTAGTGCTCTTGCTGATGTATAACATTAGTACTACATGACAGGAAATAGTGCTGCCATCTAGTGCTCTTGTTAATGTATAACATTAGTGCTACATGAGAGGACATAGTGCTGCCATCTAGTGCTCTTGCTAATGTATAACATTAGTACTACATGACAGGAAATAGCGCTGCCATCTAGTGCTCTTGCTGATGTATAACATTAGTACTACATGACAGGAAATAGTGCTGCCATCTAGTGCTCCTGCTAATGTATAACATTAGTACTACATGACAGGAAATAGTGCTGCCATCTAGTGCTCTTGCTGATGTATAACATTAGTACTACATGACAGGAAATAGTGCTGCCATCTAGTGCTCTTGCTAATGTATAACATTAGTACTACATGACAGGAAATAGTGCTGCCATCTAGTGCTCTTGCTAATGTATGACATTAGTACTACATGACAGGAAATAGTGCTGCCATCTAGTGCTCCTGCTAATGTATAACATTAGTACTACATGACAGGAAATAGTGCTGCAATCTAGTGCTCTTGCTAATGTATAACATTAGTACTACATGACAGGAAATAGTGCTGCCATCTAGTGCTCCTGGTGATGTATAACATTAGTACTACATGACAGGAAATAGTGCTGCCATCTAGTGCTCTTGCTGATGTATAACATTAGTACTACATGACAGGAAACAGTGCTGCCATCTAGTGCTCTTGCTAATGTATAACATTAGTACTGCATGACAGGAAATAGTGCTGCCATCTAGTGCTCTTGCTAATGTATAACATTAGTACTGCATGACAGGAAATATTGCTGCCATCTAGTGCTCTTGCTAATGTATAACTTTAGTACTACATGACAGGAAATAGTGCTGCCATCTAGTGCTCTTGCTGATGTATAACATTAGTACTGCATGACAGGAAATAGTGCTGCCATCTAGTGCTCCTGCTAATGTATAACATTAGTACTACATGACAGGAAATAGTGCTGCCATCTAGTGCTCTTGCTACTGTATAACATTAGTACTACATGACAGGAAATAGTGCTGCCATCTAGTGCTCTTGCTACTGTATAACATTAGTACTACATGACAGGAAATAGTGCTGCCATCTAGTGCTCTTGCTACTGTATAACATTAGTACTACATGAAAGGAAATAGTGCTGCCATCTAGTGCTCTTGCTAATGTATAACATTAGTACTACATGACAGGAAATAGTGCTGCCCTCTAGTGCTCTTGCTAATGTATAACATTAGTACTACATGACAGGAAATAGTGCTGCCATCTAGGGCTCTTGCTGATGTATAACATTAGTACTACATGACAGGAAATAGTGCTGCCATCTAGTGCTCTTGCTGATGTATAACATTAGTACTGCATGGCAGGAAATAGTGCTGCCATCTAGTGCTCTTGCTAATGTATAATATTAGTACTGCTTGACAGGAAATAGTGCTGCCATCTAGTGTTCTTGCTGATGTATAACATTAGTACTACATGACAGGAAATAGTGCTGCCATCTAGTGCTCTTGCTAATGTATAACATTACTACTACATGACAGGAAATAGTGCTGCCATCTAGTGCTCTTGCTGATGTATAACATTAGTACTACATGACAGGAAATAGTGCTGCCATCTAGTGCTCTTGCTGATGTATAACTTTAGTACTACATGACAGGAAATAGTGCCGCCATCTAGTACTCTTGCTGATGTATAACATTAGTACTACATGACAGGAAATAGTGCCGCCATCTAGTGCTCTTGCTAATGTATAATATTAGTACTACATGACAGGAAATAGTGCTGCCATCTAGTGCTCTTGCTAATGTATAACATTAGTACTACATGACAGGAAATAGTGCTGCCATCTAGTGCTCTTGCTACTGTATAACATTAGTACTACATGGCAGGAAATAGTGCTGCCATCTAGTGCTCTTGCTAATGTATAACATTAGTACTACATGACAGGAGAATAGTGCTGCCATCTAGTGCTCCTGCTAATGTATAACATTAGTACTACATGACAGGAAATAGTGCTGCCATCTAGTGCTCTTGCTACTGTATAACATTAGTACTACATGACAGGAAATAGTGCTGCCATCTAGTGCTCTTGCTACTGTATAACATTAGTACTACATGAAAGGAAATAGTGCTGCCATCTAGTGCTCTTGCTAATGTATAACATTAGTACTACATGACAGGAAATAGTGCTGCCCTCTAGTGCTCTTGCTAATGTATAACATTAGTACTACATGACAGGAAATAGTGCTGCCATCTAGGGCTCTTGCTGATGTATAACATTAGTACTACATGACAGGAAATAGTGCTGCCATCTAGTGCTCTTGCTGATGTATAACATTACTACTAGATGACAGGAAATAGTGCTGCCATCTACTGCTCTTGCTAATGTATAACATTAGTACTACATGACAGGAAATAGTGCTGCCATCTAGTGTTCTTGCTAATGTATAACATTAGTACTACATGACAGGAAATAGTGCTGCCATCTAGTGCTCTTGCTAATGTATAACATTAGTACTACATGACAGGAAATAGTGCTGCCCTCTAGTGCTCTTGCTGATGTATAACATTAGCACTACATGACAGGAAATAGTGCTGCCATCTAGTGCTCTTGCTGATGTATAACATTAGTACTACATGACAGGAAATAGTGCTGCCATCTAGTGCTCTTGCATATGGATAACATTGTTGCAAAACTGCTGCCATATAAAGCTGCAGACATGTGCACACTCCTGAGCTTACTTCCCTGTTTTTCAACAAAGGATAACAAAGAAAGCAAAGAACATTTTATAATAGAAGTAAATTGAAAAGTTGTTTCAAATTGTATTCTCTATCTGAATCATGAAAGAAAAATTTGGGGGTTTATGTCCCTTAAAAGGGACACAAAACACAAACATTTTTCTTTCATGGTTCAGAAATAACATATAATTTTAAAAAAAACTTTCAAATTGACTTCTATTATCAAAGTATCTTCATTCTCATGGTATCTTTTGTTGAAGAAGCAACAATGCAGTAGCTAGATGAACACATCTGATGAGCCAATGACAAGAGGCATATATGTGCAGCCACCAATCTGCAGCTAGCTCCTAGTAGTGCATTGCTGCTCCTTATCTTACATAGGTATGCTTTTCAATAAAGGATAACAAGGGAACAAAGCAAATTAGATGATAGAAGTAAATTGGAAATTTGTTTAACTGTTTACCTGCTGAGCCCTTTCTACCACTGTGCTGCACAAATATAACAAATATTTTTTTAGTAGAACCAGCAGATTTAAACTATACCGTTTTTTTATGTATACAGATGGCCCTCGGTTTACAATGGTTCAATTTGTGCCATTTCAGAATAACAACCTTTTTTCCAGTCATGTGACTGCTATTGAAAAGCTATGAAAGCAGTGCATTGATTAAAATAGCCAGTAGGTGGAGCGGTCTGCTTGTGTTGCAGCAAAGATATTCAAGCCAAGCACACAAGCAGGCTGGAATTTATTCAGTGTAGCTAGACCTGAGCTATCGAGCAGCTTTCAAAGGAACAAGATCTTCCTGTCTATAAATAAGTCCAGATTGGAATGCATAGAAAGAACTGTTTGCAGAAAAATGCAAGTAAAGTCTGTGTTGTGTGATTTTTTATTAGGTTTATAGTGCTCTTTAGCAAATGTTTTTGTTCATTTAACTTAGTTTAATTATATATTCTGTGTTGTGTGATTATTTAATTAGGTTTATAATGCTGTTTAGCAAATGTTTTTGTTCATTTAACTTAGTTTAAATATATATCCTGTGTGATTATTTAATTAGGTTTATACTGCTGTTTAACATTAAAAGTCTTCATTTCAATGCTTTAAAAATAAGTTCTAGGTGTTACTTATGACAATTTTGAGAGGAGCCTGGAACCTAACTCCCTCACTTCCCATTGATTTTCATTATAAACTGGGTTTCAATTTACAATGGTTTCGATTTACAACCATTCCTTCTGGAACCTAACCCCAGCGTAAACTGAGGGCTACCTGTATATCATGATGTGTAAGAAACCTGCAACAAAAAGTGTGAAAAATGCACTTTTTAATTACATTTTTTAATAAACAAAGTTCTAAACAATAGTTTGTGTGTGTTTTCCCTTAAACCCTATAATAAAATAAGGTAAATAAGGGCCCTTCTGCACATAGGGGCTCCCATAAGTCTATGTGCAAATAAACATTTATTCACACCAAGTGATTATTATTACCACAGAGGTCATCTGGCTATTAACACTTATTTATGGGCTTTATTTTAAAGAAGGACTTAGGGGCTTTAAAACAAGGGGTCTCTTTACCTTTTTGATGGCCTGTGAGGGAGGTATTTATATGTACAGGAAATGAAAACTAGGGTTTTTATTGATTTATTTTTTAAAAGTGCTTAAACTTTAATCCACAAGACTCTGAAAGGGCGTGCGATTACCTGGGGGGTTTCTAGTGCTTAAGGGAACTGAGATTAAAAGGTTTGAATACAAACCCCCCATAAGCCTTGCAGTCTTTCCAAGCACTTCTGGGACTTGGTGATGTCCCCACGCACATACAGATTCCCTAGGTGATGCAAGAACCCTAAACCACCAGGGAACTGGTGTAAGCGCAGGGGGTGCAATGTGCTCTGAAAAAGCTACATACATTGTGCGTGTGATGACCATGTGTTGTCATTTGCACTTAAAGGGTAAAATTGTATGCTCTTTCTGATTCATGAAATCCTAATTTTGACATCTCTGTCTCTTTAAAATTGAAAGAGGGAAGTTTTTAAGAGAAAACATTCGCTACCACAATGAGACCCAAAACCAAATACGTCTGCAGCACGTCACAGGCTGTGATACTTGGAATTAGAAAAAATAAAAATAACTACCTTAAAAAAGATAAGAAATTTTAAAACCTCTGGCGCTACAAAAAAAGTTTTTTGTTGCTAAAATTGGAAAATAGAAAAAATGGATGAATGTGATATGACCTACTTGGTTAAAAAACAAAATTAAAATATCCTTTGTTCTTAGTGACAACTTAAACAATGTATTCTTTATGTGCAAAAAATATATTTTTATTACATAAAATAAATGGACAAAATAAGAATGAAAATAAAAAATATAAAAAATATGTATATGCAGATAAAAAATATATATAGCTGATCAGCTAGTACAATTGAAAATGAATAAGTGCAGTACCAAAAAATAATAAAAATAAAATAAACACAACAGAAATATACAATAGGACTTGATCCAAAGAGAGTTCATAAGCCTTCAAGGGTTAATATGGATTAGATCCAGATCGGAACGAAATCAGAGACTCCTTCAACAGCTGAGAATGTCGAGTGCCAATTGTAGCTGGAAGGGAGCTGAAATGACAATGAATCCAAATCAAAAGAACAGCAGAGAACCAAAATTGAGGTGTTCAATTTTACTTACACCGTGTTTTGGTCTCTGCAGCAGCGGTCAGACAACAGTGGAAGCGGATGTTTCTTTAATGTAAAAGCCGATGTCGAAAAACTGCTCCACTCAGGGATTCTCACAGTATCGAAGCCGGTCTGTAATGACTACGTCACGTAACGTCAGAGTGGGCGGAGCAACGCGTTTCAGCCCGTTCAGGGCCTTTGTCAAGCTCCAGAAGAGAGTGTAGTAGGTCCTTTTATACCTATAGCTTTTATGTTGATTGGTTGAGTGCCATAAGTAGGGGTGTCTTGCAATTTAAAGACAAAGTTAGTAATGGCAGTGTGCGATCAAACAGTAACAAAATAACAAAATAATGGTACATAGTACATAAATGCAAATTTGTTGCTATACAGCATATTACCTTATCTGTCTCAATTAGTATTGACGTTACGTGACGTAGTCATTACAGACCGGCTTCGATACTGTGAGAATCCCTGAGTGGAGCAGTTTTTCGACATCGGCTTTTACATTAAAGAAACATCCGCTTCCACTGTTGTCTGACCGCTGCTGCAGAGACCAAAACACGGTGTAAGTAAAATTGAACACCTCAATTTTGGTTCTCTGCTGTTCTTTTGATTTGGATTCATTGTCATTTCAGCTCCCTTCCAGCTACAATTGGCACTCGACATTCTCAGCTGTTGAAGGAGTCTCTGATTTCGTTCCGATCTGGATCTAATCCATATTAACCCTTGAAGGCTTATGAACTCTCTTTGGATCAAGTCCTATTGTATATTTCTGTTGTGTTTATTTTATTTTTATTATTTTTTGGTACTGCACTTATTCATTTTCAATTGTACTAGCTGATCAGCTATATATATTTTTTATCTGCATATACATATTTTTTATATTTTTTATTTTCATTCTTATTTTGTCCATTTATTTTATGTAATAAAAATATATTTTTTGCACATAAAGCATACGTTGTTTAAGTTGTCACTAAGACCAAAGGATATTTTAATTTTGTTTTTTAACCAAGTAGGTCATATCACATTCATCCATTTTTTCTATTTTCCAATTTTAGCAACAAAAAACTTTTTTTGTAGCGCCAGAGGTTTTAAAATTTCTTATCTTTTTTAAGGTAGTTATTTTTATTTTTTCTATTTCACTTGTGGAGACAGGGGTTCTCCATTACCTACTGGCATATTGGTATTTTAGAAAATCCTGCGCAGGGTTACACACAATTTTATCTAACCTTCGATACTTGGAATTAGCAAAACTGGTTATCAGAACTAGAGATAGCTAAGGAAGTGTGAGACGTTTGGTAAATATATACACAAGTACACACATGCAATCATACATAAATACAGTCACACTCAAATACTGTCATACCCAAGCTCATTGTTCATTATTAACAATTAACCAGTATGTACCTTGTAACTGTTTTGCTCTCAGTGCATAAAATGACATCCACTATGAAGGATGACGGCATCACTAAACCTTACAGGAGGAACCAATTATTAACCCAAAAACTCCTCTGTAAAACGTCTATTGGAACAAGTGTATAAAAAAAAACTCAAATGAGTTAAACAGAAATAAAAGAGACTTGTTTGGCTCCAGCCAGCGAGTTGACTTTACTATAACAAAACGTGAGAATAATTTACAATTCCAAAGTATTGCATTAAAGGGACAGTCCAGACCCAATACTTATTATTTATTACTTATTGTTGCATACCAGACAAGCATCTTGCAACAAATTCAACATTTAAAATGTAATAACCAATCAATAAGTGCTACCCAGGTTCTGAACCAAAGATGGGCAAACTCGTAAGCTTACATTCCTGCTTTTTCAAATAAAGATACTAAGAGAATGAAGAAAAACTCATAATAGGAGTAAATTAGAAAGTTGCCTAAAATTGCATCATGAAAAAATGTGGGTCCAGTATCCATTTAAACTCTACTCTTCTGGTTTAAAGGGACAGTAAACATAAAAAAAACCTTATCTATTTAAAAATACCCCTTTAAAATTTCTAGATTTCATTATTTTAAACACTTTTTATTTTTTTAATTTGTATAAATATTCTCTATTTATTTTTTTATCAGTACATGTTATTAAGACTACCCCTCACTGAATCTACTTCTGCCTGTCCCTACCTCATCCACAAATCTCTATTAATCGGTTGGGCCATACAGTTGTTAGAGACGCGCACAGCTCGAGTCAGCCAGATCCTCTTGCACATGCAAAGTTGTTTAGATAATGCCAAAAAATGTAATTTTGGCTGAGCAGTGCACAGAAACAAGATCGTTATCCGGAGCTCCCTAAAACCTCTTGTAGAGCTGAACAATTTACTTTTACTTGCTCTTCATCAGAATCCCATAATACATCTAAAACCACCTGTCATGTAAATCGCAAAGCAGAACGCTTCACGGTTTAGATGACAACTTGGTGTCAAAGTGTAGACTTTTTAGTGCACCCACAGCTCCTCTAGTTCTCTCTCGATCGCTCTGTCATACACTAGAGCAGCAAGAGCTTGAAATCGCGGAAGCAAGGGGGGTGGGCCACAGTATTTGATTGACAGGTTTGATGTCAAGCTTATACTTTAAAGATTAAGCATTTAATTTCTAAAAAAAAATAATTAAACTTTCAATATGTATTTTACATTTAAAAAAACTACTTAAATGACATCTAATAAAACATAATTTATGCTTACCTGATAAATTCCTTTCTTCTGTAGTGTGATCAGTCCACGGGTCATCATTACTTCTGGGATATTACTCCTCCCCAACAGGAAGTGCAAGAGGATTCACCCAGCAGAGCTGCATATAGCTCCTCCCCTCTACGTCACTCCCAGTCATTCGACCAAGGACCAACGAGAAAGGAAAAGCCAAGGGTGAAGTGGTGACTGGAGTATAAATTAAAAAATATTTACCTGCCTTAAAAATAGGGCGGGCCGTGGACTGATCACACTACAGAAGAAAGGAATTTATCAGGTAAGCATAAATTATGTTTTCTTCTGTTAAGTGTGATCAGTCCACGGGTCATCATTACTTCTGGGATACCAATACCAAAGCAAAAGTACACGGATGACGGGAGGGATAGGCAGGCTCTTTATACAGAAGGAACCACTGCCTGAAGAACCTTTCTCCCAAAAATAGCCTCCGATGAAGCAAAAGTGTCAAATTTGTAAAATTTGGAAAAAGTATGAAGCGAAGACCAAGTTGCAGCCTTGCAAATCTGCTCAACAGAGGCCTCATTCTTGAAGGCCCAAGTGGAAGCCACAGCTCTAGTAGAATGAGCTGTAATTCTTTCAGGAGGCTGCTGTCCAGCAGTCTCATAAGCTAAACGAATTATGCTACGAAGCCAAAAAGAAAGAGAGGTAGCAGAAGCTTTTTGACCTCTCCTCTGCCCAGAGTAAACGACAAACAGAGAAGACGTTTGTCGAAATTCCTTAGTTGCCTGTAAGTAAAATTTTAGAGCACGGACTACATCCAAGTTGTGCAGTAGACGCTCCTTCTTCGAAGAAGGATTTGGGCACAAAGAAGGAACAACAATCTCTTGATTGATATTCCTGTTAGTAACTACCTTAGGTAAGAACCCAGGTTTAGTACGCAGAACTACCTTATCCGAATGAAAAATCAAATAAGGAGAATCACAATGTAAGGCTGATAATTCAGAGACTCTTCGAGCCGAGGAAATAGCCATCAAAAATAGAACTTTCCAAGATAACAACTTTATATCAATGGAATGAAGGGGTTCAAACGGAACGCCCTGTAAAACATTAAGAAAACGGTTTAAACTCCATGGTGGAGCAACAGTTTTAAACACAGGCTTAATCCTGGCCAAAGCCTGACAAAAAGCCTGGACGTCAGGAACTTCTGACAGACGTTTGTGTAACAGAATGGACAGAGCTGAGATCTGTCCCTTTAATGAACTAGCAGATAAACCCTTTTCTAAACCTTCTTGTAGAAAAGACAATATCCTAGGAATCCTAACCTTACTCCAAGAGTAACCTTTGGATTCACACCAATATAGGTATTTACGCCATATCTTATGGTAAATCTTTCTGGTAACAGGTTTCCTAGCCTGTATTAAGGTATCAATAACTGACTCAGAAAACCCACGTCTTGATAAAATCAAGCGTTCAATTTCCAAGCAGTCAGCTTCAGAGAAGTTAGATTTTGATGTTTGAAGGGACCCTGTATCAGAAGGTCCTGTTTCAGAGGTAGAGACCAAGGTGGACAGGATGACATGTCCACCAGGTCTGCATACCAAGTCCTGCGTGGCCACGCAGGTGCTATTAGAATCACTGATGCTCTCTCTTGTTTGATTCTGGCAATCAATCGAGGAAGCATCGGGAAGGGTGGAAACACGTAAGCCATCCTGAAGTCCCAAGGTGCTGTCAGGGCATCTATCAGGACTGCTCCTGGATCCCTGGATCTGGACCCGTAACGAGGAAGCTTGGCGTTCTGTCGAGACGCCATGAGATCTATCTCTGGTTTGCCCCAACGTCGAAGTATTTGGGCAAAGACCTCCGGATGGAGTTCCCACTCCCCCGGATGAAAAGTCTGACGACTTAAGAAATCCGCCTCCCAGTTCTCCACTCCCGGGATGTGGATTGCTGACAGGTGGCAAGAGTGAGACTCTGCCCAGCGAATTATCTTTGATACTTCCATCATAGCTAGGGAGCTTCTTGTCCCTCCCTGATGGTTGATGTAAGCTACAGTCGTGATGTTGTCCGACTGAAACCTGATGAACCCCCGAGTTGTCAACTGGGGCTAAGCCAGGAGGGCATTGAGAACTGCTCTCAATTCCAGAATGTTTATTGGCAGGAGACTCTCCTCCTGACTCCATTGTCCCTGAGCCTTCAGAGAATTCCAGACGGCACCCCAACCTAGAAGGCTGGCGTCTGTTGTTACAATTGTCCAGTCTGGTCTGCTGAATGGCATCCCCCTGGACAGATGTGGCCGAGAAAGCCACCATAGAAGAGAATTTCTGGTCTCTTGATCCAGATTCAGAGAAGGGGATAAGTCTGAGTAATCCCCATTCCACTGACTTAGCATGCACAGTTGCAGTGGTCTGAGGTGTAAGCGTGCAAAGGGAACTATGTCCATTGCCGCTACCATTAAGCCGATTACCTCCATGCATTGAGCCACTGACGGGTGTTGAATGGAATGAAGGGTGCGGCAAGCACTTTGAAGTCTTGTTAGCCTGTCCTCTGTCAGGTAAATCTTCATTTCTACAGAATCTATAATAGTCCCCAGGAAGGGAACTCTTGTGAGTGGAACGAGTGAACTTTTCTTTTCGTTCACCTTCCATCCATGTGACCTTAGAAATGCCAGTACTAACTCTGTATGAGACTTGGCAGTTTGAAAGCTTGAAGCTTGTATCAGAATGTCGTCTAGGTATGGAGCTACCGAGATTCCTCGCGGTCTTAGTACCGCCAGAAGAGCACCCAGAACCTTTGTGAAGATTCTTGGAGCTGTAGCCAATCCGAATGGAAGAGCCACAAACTGGTAATGCCTGTCTAGGAAGGCAAACCTTAGGTACCAGTAATGATCTTTGTGAATCGGTATGTGAAGGTAAGCATCTTTTAAATCTACAGTGGTCATGTACTGACCCTCTTGGATCATAGGTAAAATTGTCCGAATAGTCTCCATCTTGAACGATGGAACTCTTAGGAATTTGTTTAGGATCTTTAAGTCCAGGATTGGTCTGAAAGTTCCCTCTTTTTTGGGAACCACAAACAGATTTGGGTAAAACCCCTGTCCCTGTTCCGATCGTGGAACTGGATGGATTACTCCCATTAACAAGAGCTCTTGTACGCAGCGTAGAAACGCCTCTTTCTTTGTCTGGATTGTTGACAACCTTGACAGATGAAATCTCTCTCTTGGAGGAGAGTATTTGAAGTCCAGAAGGTATCCCTGAGATATTATCTCTAGCGCCCAGGGATCCTGGACATCTCTTGCCCAAGCCTGGGCGAAGAGAGAAAGTCTGCCCCCCACTAGATCCGATCCCGGATCGGGGGCCCTCAATTCATGCTGTTTTAGGGGCAGCAGCAGGTTTCCTGGTCTGCTTGCCCTTGTTCCAGGACTGGTTAGGTTTCCAGCCTTGTCTGTAGCGAACAACAGCTCCTTCCTGTTTTGGTGCAGAGGAAGTTGATGCTGCTCCTGCTTTGAAATTACGAAAGGAACGAAAATTAGACTGTCTAGCCTTAGCTTTGGCTTTGTCCTGAGGCAGGGCATGGCCTTTACCTCCTGTAATGTCAGCGATAATCTCTTTCAACCCGGGCCCGAATAAGGTCTGCCCTTTGAAAGGTATATTAAGCAATTTAGACTTAGAAGTAACATCAGCTGACCAGGATTTTAGCCACAGCGCCCTGCGTGCCTGAATGGCGAATCCTGAATTCTTCGCCGTAAGTTTAGTTAGATGTACTACGGCCTCCGAAATGAATGAATTAGCTAGTTTAAGGACTCTAAGCCTGTCCGTAATGTCGTCCAGAGTAGCTGAACTAATGTTCTCTTCCAGAGACTCAATCCAGAATGCCGCTGCAGCCGTGATCGGCGCAATGCATGCAAGGGGTTGCAATATAAAACCTTGTTGAACAAACATTTTCTTAAGGTAACCCTCTAATTTTTTATCCATTGGATCTGAAAAAGCACAGCTATCCTCCACCGGGATAGTGGTACGCTTAGCTAAAGTAGAAACTGCTCCCTCCACCTTAGGGACCGTTTGCCATAAGTCCCGTGGGGTGGCGTCTATTGGAAACATTTTTCTAAATATCGGAGGGGGTGAGAACGGCACACCGGGTCTATCCCACTCCTTAGTAACAATTTCAGTAAGTCTCTTAGGTATAGGAAAAACCTCAGTACTCGCCGGTACCGCAAAATATTTATCCAACCTACACATTTTCTCTGGTATTGCAACTGTGTTACAATCATTCAGAGCCGCTAACACCTCCCCTAGTAATACACGGAGGTTTTCCAGTTTAAATTTAAAATTTGAAATATCTGAATCCAGTCTGTTTGGATCAGAACCGTCACCCACAGAATGAAGTTCTCCGTCCTCATGTTCTGCCACCTGTGACGCAGTGTCTGACATGGCCCTAATATTATCAGCGCACTCTGTTCTCACCCCAGAGTGATCACGCTTACCTCTTAGTTCTGGTAATTTAGCCAAAACTTCAGTCATAACAGTAGCCATATCCTGTAATGTGATTTGTAATGGCCGCCCAGATGTACTCGGCGCTACAATATCACACACCTCCCGAGCGGGAGATGCAGGTACTGACACGTGAGGCGAGTTAGTCGGCATAACTCTCCCCTCGTTGTTTGGTGAAATTTGTTCAATTTGTACAGATTGACTTTTATTTAAAGTAGCATCAATACAGTTAGTACATAAATTTCTATTGGGCTCCACTTTGGCATTGCAACAAATGACACAGGTATCTTCCTCTGAATCAGACATGTTTAACACACTAGCAAATAAACTTGCAACTTGGAATACAATTCAATTAGAATAATATTAAAAACGTACTGTGCCTTTAAGAAGCACAGAAGATCTATGACAGTTGAAAATTAATAAATTGAAACAGTTATAGGCTCAATCCTTGTAAACAACACAACTTTAGCAAAGGTTTAATCCCATTAGCAAAGATAACAAATTCTGAAAGCAGGAAACAAATTACAGAATAAACGTTTTTTATCTCAGTCAACTATAATTCTCACAGCTCTGCTGAGAGAAATTACCTCCCTCAAAATAAGTTTTGAAGACCCCTGAGCTCTGTAGAGATGAACCGGATCATGCAGGAAATACAATGAGCTGCTGACTGAAATATCTGATGCGTAGCAAAAGCGCCAAAAAACGGCCCCTCCCC
This sequence comes from Bombina bombina, assembly GCF_027579735.1. NCBI lineage: Eukaryota > Metazoa > Chordata > Amphibia > Anura > Bombinatoridae > Bombina > Bombina bombina. The sequence continues at coordinate 35,051,118 of NC_069499.1, read as the reverse complement.
CTCACACACAGCAGTGAGAGAGAACAGAAACTGTCAGAAAAAAGATTATGCAACTGCCAAGTGGAAAAATAGTGCCCAAACATTTATTCACTCAGTACCTCAGCAAATGAAAACGATTTTACATTCCAGCAAAAACGTTAAACATAATTTCTAGTTATTAAACAGCTTTATGTACTTCTTACAGTGTAATTCTAGTGAAGTACCATTCCCCAGAATACTGAAGTGTAAAGTATACATACATGACATTATATCGGTATGGCAGGATTTTCTCATCAATTCCATTGTCAGAAAATAAAAGCTGCTACATACCTCTATGCAGATTCATCTGCCCGCTGTCCCCTGATCTGAAGTTTACCTCTCCTCAGATGGCCGAGAAACAGCAATATGATCTTAACTACTCCGGCTAAAATCATAGCAAAAACTCTGGTAGATTCTTCTTCAAACTCTGCCAGAGAGGTAATAACACACTCCGGTGCTATTTTAAAATAACAAACTTTTGATTGAAGATATAAAACTAAGTATAATCACCATAGTCCTCTCACACATCCTATCTAGTCGTTGGGTGCAAGAGAATGACTGGGAGTGACGTAGAGGGGAGGAGCTATATGCAGCTCTGCTGGGTGAATCCTCTTGCACTTCCTGTTGGGGAGGAGTAATATCCCAGAAGTAATGATGACCCGTGGACTGATCACACTTAACAGAAGAAATTAATGTTTGCTGGCACTTTAAGGGGCTTTATACTTACACACATGGGATTATTACCTTGATTAGGTCCCATAAAAGGAGACTATGGGGTAGACTGTGCTTTTACCATTATATTGTTACCATTATATTGTTACATATGCAATAACACATTTACACATACCTCAGTCTAAGGTATAGCCAATCATACGCCTCGATTTAGAGTTTTGCATTAGCCGTCAAAAGCAGCGTTAAGGGGTCCTAACGCTGGTTTTGGCCGGCCGCTGGTATTTAGAGTCGTGTAGGTAAGGGTCTAACGCTCACTTTCCAGCCGCGACTTTTCCATACCACAGATCCCCTTACGTCAATTGCGTATCCTATCTTTTCAATGGGATCTTCCTAACGCTGGTATTTAGAGTCTTGGCTGAAGTGAGCAGTAGAGCCTCTACTGACAAGACTCCAGCCGCAGAAAAAAGTCAGTAGTAAAGAGCTTTCTTGGCTAACGCCGGTTTATAAAGCTCTTAACTACTGTGCTCTAAAGTACACTAACACCCATAAACTACCTATGTACCCCTAAACCGAGGTCCCCCCACATCGCCGCCACTATAGTAAATATTTTTAACCCCTAATCTTCCGAACGCACACCGCCGCCACCTACATTATCCCTATGAACCCCTAATCTGCTGCCCCTAACATCGCCGACCCCTATATTATATTTATTAACCCCTAATCTGCCCCCCCCAACGTTGCCGCTACCTTACCTACACTTATTAACCCCAAATCTGCCGACCGGACCTCGCCCCTACTCTAATAAAGTTATTAATCACTAAACCGCCGCACTCCCGCCTCGCAAACCCTATAATAAATAGTATTAACCCCTAATCTGCCCTCCCTAACATCGCCCCCCCCCTAACTTCACGTATTAACCCCTAATCTGCCAACCGGACCTCGCTGCTACTATAATAAATTAATTAACCCCTAAAGCTAAATCTAATCCTAACCCTAACACCCCCCTAAATTAAATATAATTTTAATCTAACAAAATAAATTAAATATTATTAACTAAAGTATTCCTATTTAAATCTAAATACTTACCTGTAAAATAAACCCTAATATAGCTACAATATAACGAATAATTATATTGTAGCTATTTTAGGATTTATATTTATTTTATAGGCAACTTTGTATTTATTTTAACTAGTTACAATAGTTATTAAATAGTTATTAACTATTTAATAGCTACCTAGTTAAAATAATTACAAAATTACCTATAAAATAAATCCTAACCTAAGTTACAATTAAACCTAACACTACACTATCAATAAATAAATTAAATCAATTAACTACAAGTACATACAATTACATAAACTAAACTAAATTACAAAAAACAACAACACTAAATTACAAAAAATAAAAAAAAGATTACAAGAATTTTAAGCTAATTACACCTACTCTAAGCCCCCTAATAAAATAACAAAGCCCCCCAAAATAATAAAGGTCCCTACCCTATTCTAAATTAAAAAGTAACCAGCTCTTTTACCAGCCCTTAAAAGGGCTTTTTGCGGGGCATGCCCCAAAGTAAACAGCTCTTTTGCCTGTAAAAAAAATCACAATACCACCCCCCAACATTACAACCCACCACCCACATACCCCTACTCTAACCCAAACCCCCCTTAAATAAACCTAACACTACCCCCCTGAAGATCTCCCTACCTTGAGTCGTGTTCACCCAGCCGGGCACCGATGGACCAAAAGATGACATCCAGAGCGGCAGAAGTCTTCATCCTATCCTGGCAGAAGAGGACATCCAGACCAGCAGACATCTTCATCCAAGCGGCATCTTCTATCTTCATCAATCCGACGAGGAGCGGCTCCATCTTCAAGACCTCCAGCGCGGAACATCCTTCTTCAACGACGACTACCCGACGAATGAAGGTTCCTTTAAGGGACGTCATCCAAGATGGCATCCCTCGAATTCCGATTGGCTGATAGGATTCAATCAGCCAATCGGAATTAAGGTAAGAAAAATCTGATTGGCTGATTGAATCAGCCAATCAGATTCAAGTTCAATCGGATTGGCTGATCCAATCAGCCAATCAGATTGAGCTTGCATTCTATTGGCTGTTCCGATCAGCCAATAGAATGCGAGTTGGATGATTGGATCAGCCAATCCGATTGAACTTGAATCTGATTGGCTGATTCAATCAGCCAATCAGATTTTTCTTACCTTAATTCCGATTGGCTGATAGAATCCTATAAGCCAATCGGAATTCGAGGGACGCCATCTTGGATGACGTCCCTTAAAGGAACCTTCATTCGTCGGGTAGTCGTCGTTGAAGAAGGATGTTCCGCGCCGGAGGTCTTGAAGATGGAGCAGCTCCTCGTCGGATGGATGAAGATAGAAGATGCCGCTTGGATGAAGATGTCTGCCGGTCCGGATGTCCTCTTCTGCCAGGATAGGATGAAGACTTCTGCTGCTCCGGATGTCATCTTTTGGTCCATCGGTGCCCGGCTGGGTGAACACGACTCAAGGTAGGGAGATCTTCAGGGTGGTAGTGTTAGGTTTATTTAAGGGGGGTTTGGGTTAGAGTAGGGGTATGTGGGTGGTGGGTTGTAATGTTGGGGGTGGTATTGTGATTTTTTTTACAGGCAAAAGAGCTGTTTACTTTGGGGCATGCCCCGCAAAAAGCCCTTTTAAGGGCTGGTAAAAGAGCTGGTTACTTTTTAATTTAGAATAGGGTAGGGACCTTTATTATTTTGGGGGGCTTTGTTATTTTATTAGGGGGCTTAGAGTAGGTGTAATTAGCTTAAAATTCTTGTAATCTTTTTTTATTTTTTGTAATTTAGTGGGTTTTTTTTTTGTAATTTAGTTTAGTTTATTTAATTGTATGTACTTGTAGTTAATTGATTTAATTTATTTATTGATAGTGTAGTGTTAGGTTTAATTGTAACTTAGGTTAGGATTTATTTTACAGGTAATTTTGTAATTATTTTAACTAGGTAGCTATTAAATAGTTAATAACTATTTAACAGCTATTGTACCTAGTTAAAATAAAAACAAAGTTGCCTGTAAAATAAATATAAATCCTAAAATAGCTACAATATAATTATTCGTTATATTGTTGCTATATTAGGATTTATTTTACAGGTAAGTATTTAGATTTAAATAGGAATACTTTAGTTAATAATATTTAATTTATTTCGTTAGATTAAAATTATATTTAATTTAGGGGGGTGTTAGGGTTAGGGTTAGACTTAGCTTTAGGGGTTAATACATTTATTATAGTAGCGGCGAGGTCCGGTCGGCAGATTAGGGGTTAATACTTGAAGTTAGGTGGCAGCGATGTTATGGAGGGCAGATTAGGGGTTAATAAATATAATATAGGGGTCGGCGATGTTAGGGGCAGCAGATTAGGGGTACATAGGTATAATGTAGGTTGCAGCGGTGTCCGGAGCAGCAGATTAGGGGTTAATAATATAATGCAGGTGTCAGCGATAGCGGGGGCGGCAGATTAGGGGTTAATAAGTGTAAGGTTAGGGGTGTTTAGACTCGGGGTTCATGTTAGGGTGTTAGGTGCAGACTTAGAGAGCGTTTCCCCATTTCCTATTGGGAATTGTGCACAAGCACGTTTTAGCTGCTTACCGCTACCGTAAGCAACGCTGGTATTGAGGGTTGAAGTGGCGGTACATTAGGCTCAACGCACCCTTTTTGGAGCCTAACGCAGCCCCTCAGACAACTCTCAATACCAGCGTTGTCTTAAGGGTGCATTGGGAAAAAAAGCAGCGTTAGCTACGCGGGTCTTTAACGTCAAAACTCTAAATCTAGCCGATAGTGAGGTGAGAGAAAGGAATAAGAGCAATAAAAGGATCAGGGAAAAATGATGTGCCAAAAAGAAATGAACCCTAGGAAACATATGGTGGGGTCTCGTGGGCTCTCACTACCATGAAATAAATGAATTTATCAGGCAAGTATAAATGATGTTTTCTTTTATACAGGTGGTTAGAGTCCATGATCCAAATAATGTGAAACAACTGCCTGAAGGACAACCTACCAAAGGCTGCCTCAGAAGAAGCAAAAACATTAAAACGGTAGAACAAATAAGCAAGGAAGACCAAATAACTAACAAAGAAATTGGTCTACAGATAAAACAATTAGAAACAAAAGAAAAGGCAACTGGGCTGAAAGAACAGAAAGTCATCTGGGTGGAGGCTGCCCCCATAGATCCAGCAAAATGAACAAACAAACTAAAAGTTTGTCTGAAAACCCTAGTAATGAAAACATAACAAAGCTCTAACAGAATCCAAAACAGATAGGCCATTCTAATGGCTGATCGGAACAGCCAATAGAATGCGAGCTCAATCTGATTGTCTGATTGGATCAGCCAATCGGATTGAACTTGAATCTGATTGGCTGATTCAATCAGCCAATCAGATTTTTCTAACTTAATTCCGATTGGCTGATAGAATCCTATCAGCCAATCGGAATTCTGCGGACGCCATCTTGGATGACGTAATTTAAAGGTACCTCATTCGTAGTTCAGTAGTCGTCCGGGATGGATGCTCCGCGGCGGCGGAGCGAAGAAAGAAGATTGAAGATACCGCCGGAAAAATGAAGACTTTGCTGCCACTTGGAGGAAGACGTCGCCGGAGGAAGAATTCTTCTTTGCCGCTTGGAGGAAGACATCGCCGGAGGAAGAATTCTTCTTTGCCGCTTGGAGGAAGACATCGCCCGGATCGGATCAGGAGTTCGGCCCGGTGTGGTGAAGACAAGGTAGGGAGATCTTCAGGGGGGTAGTGTTAGGCTTTTTTAAGGGGGGTTTGGGTGGTTTTAGAATAGGGGTATGTGGGTGATGGGTTGTAATGGGGGGGGGGAATTGTATTTGTATGCAAAAGAGCTGAATTCTTTGGGGCATGCCCCACAAAAGGCCCTTTTAAGGGCTGGTAAGGTAAAGAGTTTTGAAATTTTTTAAATTTAGAATAGGGCAGGGAATTTTTTTTATTTTGGGGGTTTATTATTTTATTAGGGGGCTTAGAATAGGTGTAATTAGCTTAAAAATCTTGTAATCTTTTTTTTATTTTTTGTAATTTAGTGTTTTTTTTTTTTGTAATTTAGTTTAGTTAATTTAATTGTATTTTTAGATAGATGTTTGTACTTTATTTAATTTATTGATAGTGTAGGTGTATTTGTAACTTAGGTTAGGATTTATTTTACAGGTAATTGGGTAATTATTTTAACTAGGTAGATATTAAATAGTTAATAACTATTTAATAGCTATTATACCTAGTTAAAATAATTAACAATTTACCTGTAAAATAAATATTAACCCTAACATAGCTACAATGTAATTATTAATTATATTGTAGCTATCTTAGGGTTTATTTTATAGGTAAGTATTTAGATTTAAATAGGAATATTTTAGTTTATAAATGAATCAGATTAATTTAATATAAATTTAGTTAGGGGTGTTAGGGTTAGATAGAGTTAATATAGTTAATATAAATACTATAGTATAGGGTTAATATAGTTAATATATATAATGTAATACCTATATTAACTATAATATACTTAGGGTTAATATAGATAATATAGCTGGCGGCGGGGTAGGTAGATTAAATTAGGGGTTAATCATTTTAATAGAGATGGCGGCGGTGTAAGGGGCTTACATTAGGGGTTAATAATATTAATATAGCTGGCGGCGGTATAGGGGGATTAGATTAGGGGTTAATAATTTTTATATAGGTGGCGGCGGTGTAAGGGGTCAGATTAGGGGATAGATAAGGTAGATGACAGCGGTGTAAGGGGTTCTAATTAGGGGATAGATAAGGTAGATGGCGGCGGTTTTAGGGGCTCACAGTAGGGGGTTAGTTTATGTAGATTGCGGCGGGGTCCGGGAGCGGCGGTTTAGGGGTTAATAACTTTATTAGGGATTTCGGGGGGGGGGGGGGAAGCGGTTGACAGGTAGATAGACATTGCGCATGCGTTAGGTGTTAGGTTTATTTTAGAAGATCGCGGTTGACAGGGAGATAGACATTGCGCATGCGTTAGGTTTATTTTAGAAGATCGCGGTTGACAGGGAGATAGACATTGCGCATGCGTTAGGTGTTAGGTTTATTTTAGCAGCCAGTTTAGGGAGTTACGGGGCTCCAATAGTCAGCGTAAGGCTTCTTACGGCTGCTTTTTGTGGCGAGGTTAAAATGGAGTAAGTTTTCTCCATTTTCGCCACGTAAGTCCTTACGCTGCATATTGGATACCAAACTGCGCTGGTTTGGTATACCTGCCTATAGCCCAAAAAACTACGGGCGACGGCAGAAATATACGCGCGTAAACTTCTAGGTTACGCCGTATATGTGATACCAAACCCGCGCAAATATTGGCGTCGCCGGCTTTTGCGGGCGACGATTTTTATCGGATGGACCCCCTGGACGCAAAAGAAGCAGCCTAGGAAAGAAACTGGACGTAACCAAAGACTACAAGAACAAGTTGGAGAAAACAGAAAAATAGTACAGTTACACACATAATAACACCATCTAATAAATATACATTACACAGTACAGTTACACTCATATTAACACTGTCTAATAAATATACATTACACAGTACAGTTACACACATAATAACACCATCTAAAAAATATACATTACACAATACAGTTACACTCATAATAACACTATTGTAATAAATATACATTACACAGTACAGTTACACTCATAATAACACTATCTAATAAATATATATTACACAATACAGTTACATTCATAATAACACTGTCTAATAAATATACATTACAAAGTACAACTAGTGTAGTGAACAACTGTGAAGGGAACGTCATAAGGGAGGGGCTGCTGGGAGAGAACAATGGTGTAGTTGGTGTGCTAGGTGTGGGGGTTGCTGGAGAGATAAGGAGAGAAGACATTGGTCAGGAGAAGGCTCAGGGAGGGGCTGGGGGGAAGGTGTTATAAGGAGAGGGACTGCAGGAGGGAGTCACTAACCTTTTTTCTATGTTTGCAGGAAGACCCCTTTTCTTCTTTGTTTGCAGGAAGAAGCTTGAAGATGACGGCGAGGAACAGAAGAATCCCCAGGAGGTACTTGGATGAAGGAGAGATGGTCTGGAAGACTAGGGCAATCCAAGCCCAAAAGAAGATCAGGAAGATGGAGAAGGCCAGGAGGGATCAACAGACAGCCCAAGGAGAGGTGGTATCCGGAGCTGGAGCAGTGGAGGTTGGTGCTTTGGCGGTGGTACAGGTAAGTCAGCAGGAGGTCAGCACCCCATGCAGGGGTAACAGGATAGCGGGTATTGTTCAGCTTGGGAGCGGCACCGGAGGGGTGGAGGGGGCAGGCATCTCTATGGAGGGTAGCAGCGGTAGCCCGGTCCTGTTCTCTGGGAGCCCCACACACAGCGTGGATGAGATACCTTTGGGGCAGGGGGGCAGCTGCAGTGCGCAATGCATTGAGGTGGTCAGGAGGAGCGCAAGCGGGCCAGAGTCTGAGGCAAGTGTGGCGCATCGCGCAGGCCCTAATGACGTCACCGTGGCTAGGAGGCGCCCCGGTGACGAGTTTGCTAGGGAAGGCCTCAATGTAACGTCTGCGCATGCGCGCGCATACGTAGAGGCCAGGGCGGATTCACAGCACTGGGGGTGGCCATCTTGGGAGGAGGAGGCTGGCTACGGGGGCTTGTATGCACCGGGAGGCAACGGGTGGGACAGGGGAGTGCACAGACATGGCTCTGCACAGAGGGGATACGGGTGGGGAGGATGGGGGGCAGAGGAGTATCGCGGCGGTCCCGGCGGACCGGGTGAGGCGCAATGGTTAGCGCAAAATGGGCCAGGGGGGAGGGGGGAGGGGGCATGGGGTAACAGGGGACAGCAACATAGTTGGGAGCAAAGGGCAGGAAGGGGGGCTTGGGCGGCGGGAGGGGGGTACATGGAACCCAGTAGGATTGAGGTGTTCAGGAGAGGGGGGGACGTGGGCATTAGGCCGCAGAAGAGAGCCAGGGGAGTGGGGGGAAATGCTGGGGACAGGAGGGTGATCAGGGACGCTGAAGGGAACAGTTACAGGCTAATAGAGGAGGAAGCTGAGATAGAGTCTTTAGTTGGAGGGGAAATAGGAAGGGGAGAAGGGCATAGGAGGGAGTCGGTGGGGCAGGAGGGGGGGATAGGTGGACAAAGGAGGGAGGGGCAGGAGGTGTCTGTGGTGGTTCATAACAGCAGGGAGGGGGGAAGGGCGCTGGCACCGGGAAATCAGGGGTTGGAACAAATGTTAATTCTGTTGTGTTACCCCCACAGAGCAAAGAAAATGAGGCAGGCCCACCGGAACAAGCACGACAGCAGGAGCCAATGGAAGTACCCAGCAGCAATGCGGGGGAAAACGTTGTGGTAGCAGGAACCCCCCCAATAAGGAGGGAGGAAACGGGACCAGCAAAGCAGGTGGGGGCAACTGGAGGAGCGGACAGCGGACAAGGGACAAAACAAGGTAAGAAAAATTTGTGTTTAAACAATATGGTATCTGATAGCTCATCTGAACTGGATTCTGAGGACGAGAATGTAAAAGGGGAGGGGGAAAAGAGGATATTGAAAATAGTGCGTAAAATATATGCGAAGCAGGGCAAAGGCACAGGGAAGGGGAGTGCAATACAAGAGCAGGAAGAAATAAGTGAAGTGTTTAATGGGGATGACGAGTTGACGGGGACATTGTTAATGCCATTAACAACGCATTTAAAAGCAAAAGTAATTGCAAGGGCCCAGAAAGGGAAATACGTGGACATATTCGAAATAACTAGGGACGCAGCGGCCTTTAAATCCAGGGGCGAGGAGGGGAAAGGAAAGAAGGTTAAACAAACATTTACAGAGTGGGTAAAAGGGATACTCATATACGCAGAGTGTTTTATATCAGCCAATCCGGGGAAGGTGAAGGGCATGTTAAGGTAAATCCATTTTATTGCAGAGTGTTACATGACATATGGTGGGTTTGCATGGAAGGATTACGACACAGAATTTAGGAAGGGTAACTTGCAGCTAGGAGACAAGGGTAGGAGGGACTTTGGTATAAAGATACTAGACTTATACACCAGGGTAATGAGGGTACAGGATGGACAAGGGGGACGGGGCGCAGCGTTTAATGCTAACAAGAGCGGGAGAACCGATAGCAGGGAATGCTGGCCGTATAACGAAAAGAAATGTGATAGGGGGGGGAGCATGCAAATTCAGGCACATTTGCAGATACTGTAGCGGGGCGCACCCTGGGGTAGATTGCAGAAGAAATTGAGTTAACAACGGGTATGGGAGGCAGTCCTTTCGGAGCCAAGGAAACGCGGGGGAAGGGCAAGCTGGGGGGATTAGCGCCAACCCCGCTGAAAATAGATAGACTGGTTCGCGAGCTGCAAACATACCCTATCATAGAGGATAGAGATTTATTAATTGAGGGGCTGAGTAGGGGTTTTAGGAACTTAAAATCAGCAGGGGAGCTCCCCGGGATACTGAAAGAGAAGCTACCGAAGGAGGTTGAGGGGGGGAGAATAGCCGGCCCTTTCACAGAAAAGCCAATAGCAGATCTAGTCATCTCCCCCTTGGGGGTGGTTCCCAAGAAGGAGGAAGGGAAATATCGCATGATACATCACTTATCATACCCAAAGGGTAGGTCAGTAAATGATGCTATCAATAAAGAGGAAGCAACAGTGCAATACCAATCATTCGACAGCGCAGTGCAGCTGGTAAGGAAGGCAGGGAGAGGGGCCATGATGGCTAAGATAGATATTGAATCGGCTTTTCGGCTATTGCCGCTGAATCCTGATAGTTTTAAACTGATGGGGTGCAAATTTGAGGGGCATTATTATGTGGATAAATGCCTACCAATGGGGTGCTCCATATCATGCTCAATTTTTGAGAAGTTTAGCACTTTTCTGCACTGGTTAGCGGTAGCAAGGCAAAATTGGGATGCAATAGTCCACTACTTGGACGATTTCATGGTGGTAGGAGGGGCGGGCTCCGACAGGTGCGAAAGCATGAAAGCAGGGCTGATAGGTTTATTTGAAGAGATGGGGGTCCCAGTGGCAGACAAAAAGACAGAGGGTCCTTGCGCGAGACTAGCATTCCTGGGCATAACAATAGATTCAGTGAAAGGGCAATGCGAGCTACCCGAGGATAAGGTAAAAAAGGCTAGGGAGCTGATAGCATGGATGGCGACACGAAAAAAGGTAACGCTAAGGGAGATGCAGAAAACTTTGCGTGTAAAGTGATACCAGTAGGAAGGATTTTTAAAAGGCGATTGGAGATTAGCACAAAGGGCGCAAAAAAGCCAGAGCATATGATTAGGGTGACAAAGGAGATGAGGGAAGACCTGAAAGTGTGGGACCAATTTTTACAGGATTTCAACGGGGTGCGCATATGGCAGGAGGTGGCGCCCGCAGTTGAGTTGGAGCTATACACGGACGCGGCAGGGGGAATGGGGTATGGAGCATACTTTCAAGGGAGGTGGTGCACGGGAGGATGGCCCGAAAGATGGAAGGAGATAGGGTGGGTTAGAAACTTGGTGCTGCTGGAGTTATTCCCCATAGTGGTGGCCATGGAGCTATGGGGTGGGGAGCTAGCAAATAAGACAATAATATGTTGGTCAGACAATATGGGGGTGGTCGAGGTCATCAATCAGCTGTCCGCCTCATCACTGCCAGTAGTTAGGTATCTAAGGTACTTGGTTTTGAAATGTTTAAAGCATAACATCTGTGTCAGGGCCAAACACATTCCGGGTTTCAGAAACGTAGTTGCGGACGCGCTATCCTGTTTTAAATGGGAGAAGTTTAGGGAGCTTGCACCTAATGCCAGACAGGAAGGTGAATGTTGCCCTATGCTTCTTTGGCAGATTGGCAACGGATAGAAGGAATCGAGGAACTGGTCGAGAAAGCCTTGGCACCAAGTACATGGGCAGTATACAGGAAATATTGGGGACAGTGGTGCAAATATAGGGAGGAAGCGAAAGGAGGGGAGGAGGGAAGATTCCTAGAGTGGTTGATGGTGCTACGGAGGGAAGGCGTAAGAAAGGGGCGGCTGAGTGCAGTACTAGCAGGGATATCATATTGCGCACAGCTATACGGGGGAATGGATTGGTCCAGGAAGTTTATAGTAAAGAAGATTGCGAGGGCATGGGGAAGAGATGAAGAAAAGGGAGCGGATAGAAGGGAACCAATAACGGAAGACAGATTACAGAAAATGACAGGGACGCTAGAAGGGGTGTGCGCAAGCAGGGACGAGGCGCTAATATTCAGAACAGCGTTTATAGTGGCTTTTCATGGAGCAATGAGGATAGGAGAACTATTACCAAAGAACAGAAAAATAGGTAAAGGAGGGATAGAGATATGGGATGTAAGATGGGGGGAGGAAGCAGTATTGATATTGGTGAGACAATCCAAAACAGACAAGGAAGGGAAAGGGGCATGGCTGAATATGGCTGGAACAGGGGGAGCACTGTGCCCGGTGGCCTGTGTCAAAGAGTACCTGTTAACAAAGAGGGAGGGGGGCCGCACATTCCTGCGGCATGCGGATGGATCAGATGTAACAATATTTCAGTTTAAGAGCGTGCTACAAAGGGTAGTAAAGAAGCTGGGGTGGGAAAATGCACACTTCGCGCCGCATTCATTCAGAATAGGGGCAGCGACCGCCGCAGCAGGTAGGGGCTGTTCAGAGGAACAGATTAAAAAGCTAGGGAGATGGAAATCCGCAGCATACAAATCATACATAAGGTTGCAAAAAGAGTAAGGCTTCATATCAAATTGTTCTAACTGTTAAAAATTGTTTTTTCTTTTTTGTGTGTGTTACAGGCAAAGCATTAAGAGTCTGGATAGTAGGACATTCCTACATTTACTGGGTGCAGGCTAGGGCGGCGGCATCTGCGCAGGGATTACATTTAGATTTTTCGCACAGGGAAGTTAGCATTAGATGGATAGGAAAAAGAGGTATGATGTGGGACGAGTTAGTGCCAACAATACAGCAGGCAAGGCGGAGATGGGGGTGTCCAGACGCCCTGATTATACATCTAGGGGGGAATGACATAGGAGCATACCCGCTTAGAGAGCTAGAGGAGAAAGTAGCAGGGAGTATGAGATGGTTAAAAGTTGCATGGCCATCGGTGCGAGTGATATGGTCCAATATAGTGTTCAGGATATACTGGCGGAACTCGTACACGAGCAAGGCAGGATATAGATTGAGGAGAAAAGTGAACCAGGTAGCGGCGAAGGTAATGAAGGAGATAGGGGGCGGAGTAGTAGAGCACCCATTGATAGCGGCCAAAAAGGAGGAGCTATTCAGACGGAATGGAGTACACCTCACGGATGAGGGGAATGACCAAATGCTGGCGGACATCAGAGGGATGTGCCAAGAGCTGGTGGAGGTAAGGAAAGGTCACGAATGACGGAGAATGGTGGGCCGAAAGAGGGGCTCTTTTGGTGGCGGTGAAGTTTGTGCACGACACGTGGGCGGGGCAGAATAGGGGGTGGGAGGATCCCGCGGCATACTCAGCCCTGAGGGGTGATCCGGTGGTCTATCTAATGGGGGGGGGGCTATGCCTTGGGTTCTCCCATCTCCAACTGCCCTGCCAGGGGGGGGGTAGTGGTTACACCCCCTAGGCGTGGTCCCCAAAATTCTGGTTTAATGCAGTGGCATTATTTGAGGTTCTTTTGAAGTTGATTTTATGGCTGAATTTTGCTAGATATAGTTTAAAGGTGGCAAAATTCAATTAAGTAATAAATTGTGACCTTTCCACATTTCGCCATAACTACTGTGTCTGTGTTTTTATTTTAGATAAGTCTTAGATAAGTTAAAATGAGGTTCGGGGGTTCAATGGTTTTATACGGTAATTTGTTCAAAGGAATGCAGCCTCCTCACCTTAAACTAGTGTAGTGAACAACTGTGAAGGGAACGTCATAAGGGAGGGGCTGCTGGGAGAGAACAATGGTGTAGTTGGTGTGCTAGGTGTGGGGGTTGCTGGAGAGATAAGGAGAGAAGACATTGGTCAGGAGAAGGCTCAGGGAGGGGCTGGGGGGGAAGGTGTTATAAGGAGAGGGACTGCAGGAGGGAGTCACTAACCTTTTTTCTTTGTTTCCCACCCACCCACCCTAGGCGCAGCAGAGCACATTGCAATAACCGGAGAGGTCACGTGAGAAAGCAGTAGCAGCACGGCTAAGGGCAGGACGTTGACTAATTGGTTGAGTCGCAGTAAGACCGCCCGTGCGCCTCAATAAGGGGAACAACACAGCGCAACCGAAGGGCAGCAGGTGACCTGGCGGTCTACGCTGCCTGGAGGATAGAAAACAGCAGCTGTTTTTTGTTGTAGATAGATCATACAATCGGAACAAGCGGTGAAGTTTGTGCACGACACGTGGGCGGGGCAGAATAGGGGGTGGGAGGATCCCGCGGCATACTCAGCCCTGAGGGGTGATCTGGTGGTCTATATAATGGGGGGGGCTATGCCGTGGGTTCTCCCATCTCCAACTGCCCTGCCAGGGGGGGTTAGTGGTTACACCCCCCTAGGCGTGGTCCCCAAAATTCTGGTTTAATGCAGTGGCATTATTTGAGGTTCTTTTGAAGTTGATTTTATGGCTGAATTTTGCAAGATATAGTTTAAAGGTGGCAAAATTCAATTAAGTAATAAATCGTGACCTTTCCACATTTCGCCATAACTACTGTGTCTGTGTTTTTATTTTAGATAAGTCTTAGATAAGTTAAAATGAGGTTCGGGGGTTCAATGGTTTTATACGGTAATTTGTTCAAAGGAATGCAGCCTCCTCACCTTAAGTTACACACATAATAACACCATCTAATAAAAATACATTACACAGTACAGTTACACACATAATAACACCATCTAATAAATATACATTACACAGTACAGTTACACTCATAATAACACTATCTAATAAATATACATTATTTACACAGTACAGCTACACTCATAATAACACTGTCTAATAAATATACATTACACAGTACAGTTACACACATAATAACACTATCTAATAAATATACATTACACATTACAGTTACATTCATAATAACACTGTCTAATAAATATACATTAAAAAGTACAGTTACACTCATTATAACACTATCTAATAAATACATTACACAGTACAGTTACATTCATATTAACACCGTCTAATAAATATACATTAGACAGTACAGTTACACACATAATAACACTATCTAATAAATATACATTACACAGTACAGTTACACACATAACAACATCTAATAAATATACATTACACAGTACAATTACACACATAATAACACTATCTAATAAATATACATTACACAGTACAGTTACACCCATACTAACACTGTCTAATAAATATACATTACATAGTACAGTTACACACATAATAACACCATCTAATAAATATACATTACACAGTACAGTTACACTCATAATAACACCATCTAATAAATATACATTACACAGTACAGTTACACTCATAATAACACCATCTAAAAAAATATACATTACACAATACAGTTACACTCATAATAATACTATCTAATAAATATACATTACACAGTACAGTTACACACATAATAACACCATCTAATAAATATAAATTACACAGTACAGTTACACTCATATTAACACTGTCTAATAAATATACATTACAAAGTACAGTTACACACAATAACACTGTCTAATAAATATACATTACAAAGTACAGTTACACACATAATAACACCATCTAATAAATATACATTACACAGTACAGTTACACTCATAATAACACTATCTAATAAATATACATTACACAGTACAGTTACACTCATAATAACACTGTCTAATAAATATACATTACAAAGTACAGTTACACTCATAATAACACATCTAATAAATATACATTACACAGTACACTTTCACACATAATAACACTATCTAATAAATATACATTACACAGTACAGTTACATTCATAATAACACTGTCTAATAAATATACATTGCAAAGTACAGTTACACTCATTATAACACTATCTAATAAATACATTACACAGTACAGTTACCCTCATAATAACACTATTTAATAAATATACATTACACAATACAGTTACACTCATAATAATACCATCTAATAAATATACATTACACAGTACAGTTACACACATAATAACACTGTCTAATAAATATACTGTACATTACTCAGTACAGTTACACAAATAACATCATCTAATAAATATACATTACACAGTACAGTTACACACATAATAAAACTATCTAATAAATATACATTACACAGTACAGTTACACTAATAATAACACTATCTAATAAATATACATTATATAGTACAGTTACACTCATAATAACACTGTCTAATAAATATACATTACAAAGCACAGTTACACTCATAATAACACCTCTAATAAATATACATTACACAGTACACCTACACACATAATAACACTATCTAATAATATACATTACACAGTACAGTTACATTCATAATAACAATGTCTAATAAATACATTACACAGTACAGTTACACTCATATTAATACTGTCTAATAAATATACATTACACAGTATAGTTACACTCATAATAACACCATCTAATAAATATACATTACACAGTACAGTTACACACATATTAACACTGTCTAATAAATATACATTACATAGTATAGTTACACACATAATAACACCATCTAATAAATATACATTACACAGTACAGTTACACTCATAAAAACACCATCTAATAAATATACAGTGCACAGTAGTACAGTTACACTCATAATAACACCATCTAATAAATATGCATTACACAATACAGTTACACTCATAGTAACACTATCTAATAAATATACATTACACAGTACAGTTACACAGATAACACCATCTAATAAATATACATTACACAGTACAGTTACACTCATATTAACACTGTCTAATAAATATACATTACAAAGTACAGTTACACACATAATAACACTATCTAATAAATATACATTACACAGTACAGTTACACTCATAATAACACCATCTAATAAATATACATTACACAGTACAGTTACACTCATAATAACACTATCTAGTAAATATACAATACACAGTACAGTTACACTCATAAAACTGTCTAATAAATATACAGTACAAAGTACAGTTACACTCATAATAACATATCTAATAAATATGCATTACAAAGAACAGTTACACTCATAATAACACTGTGTAATAAATATACATTACACAGTATAGTTACACACTTGATAACACTATATAATAAATATACATTACAAAGTACAGTTACACACATAATAACACTGTCTAATAAACATACATTACAAAGTACAGTTACACTCGTAATAACACATCTAATAAGTATACATTACAAAGTACAGTTACACTCATAATAACACTATCTAATAAATATACATTACACAGTACAGTTACACTCATAATAACACTATCTAAAAAATACATTACACAGTACAGTTACACTCATATTAACACCATCTAATAAATATACATTACACAGTACAGTTAAACACATAATAACACCATCTAATAAATATACATTACACGGTACAGTTACACACATATTAACACTGTCTAATAAATATACATTACACAATACAGTTACACACATAATAACACTGTCTAATAAATATACATTACTCAGTACAGTTACACACATAATAACACTATCTAATAAATATACATTACACAGTTACACACATAATAACACTATCTAATAAATATACATTACATAGTACAGTTACATACATAATAACACAATCTAATAAATATACATTACACCGTACAGTTACACACATAATAAATATACATTACAAAGTACAGTTACACACATAATAACACTGTCTAATAAACATACATTACAAAGTACAGTTACACTCGTAATAACACATCTAATAAGTATACATTACAAAGTACAGTTACACTCATAATAACACTATCTAATAAATATACATTACACAGTACAGTTACACTCATAATAACACTATCAAAAAAATACATTACACAGTACAGTTACACTCATATTAACACCATCTAATAAATATACATTACACAGTACAGTTAAACACATAATAACACCATCTAATAAATATACATTACACAGTACAGTTACACACATAATAACACTGTCTAATAAATATACATTACTCAGTACAGTTACACACATAATAACACTATCTAATAAATATACATTACACAGTTACACACATAATAACACTATCTAATAAATATACATTACATAGTACAGTTACATACATAATAACACTATCTAATAAATATACATTACACCGTACAGTTACACACATAATAAATATACATTACAAAGTACAGTTACACACATAATAACACTGTCTAATAAACATACATTACAAAGTACAGTTACACTCATAATAATACTATCTAATAAATATACATTACACAGTACAGTTACACACATAATAACACTATCTAATAAATATACATTACACAGTACAGTTACACACATAATAACACTATCTAATAAATATACATTACTCAGTACAGTTACACGCATAATAACACTATCTAATAAATATACATTACACAGTTACACACATAATAACACTATCTAATAAATATACATTACATAGTACAGTTACATACATAATAACACTATCTAATAAATGTACATTACACCGTACAGTTACACACATAATAACACCATCTAATAAATATTCATTGCACAGTACAGTTACACACACAATAACACTATCTAATACAAATTACTCAATACAAATATTGCACACAAAAGTTATATGGGCTCAAAGATAGGAGGTCTTGCCGCCAAAGTACTTTAACATAGAGATATATACAGATACATTGCTAAAGATGTATTTGCATATATATATATATATATATATATATATATATATATATATATATATATATATATATATATATAAAACTATGTATTTACTGTAAATATTTGATAAACACATGTTCATAGCAGAATATGTTCTAAGTATTTATAAATAGATATTTCTATATATATCTATACCTATATATATATATATATATATATATAAATATATATATATATATATATATATATATATATACAGCATATTTATATATATATATATATTTGGTTAAAAAACATCAGATTTATGTAGAAATATTTATTTATGAATAAATAGAACATATTCTGTTATGTAAAGAACATTGGAAAATGAAATATTTATATTTTCATGTCAGGTTTATATGTCATGTTGATTGTGCTAGTGAGTGGGTGTTTTTTTAACTTTTTTTGGTCCATCGACTTCTATTGGGGAATGGCAAAACGTGATCGCATTTTCCAACTTTAAGTGCAAACGCAACCCGACTACACAGTACAGTACACAGTACAGTTACACACATAACATCATCTAATAAATATACATTACACAGTACAGTTACACACATAATAACACTATGTAATAAATATACATTACACAGTACAGTTACACTCATAATAACACTATCTAATAAATATACATTATACAGTACAGTTATACTCATAATAACACTGTCTAATAAATATACATTACAAAGTACAGTAACACTCATAATAACACATCTAATAAATATACATTACACAGTACAGTTACATTCATAATAACACTGTGTAATAAATACATTACACAGTACAGTTACACTCATATTAACACTGTCTAATAAATATACATTACACAGTGCAGTTACACTCATAATAACACTGTCTAATAAATATACATTACAAAGTACAGTTACACACATAATAACACTATCTAATAAATATACATTAGACAATACAGTTACACTCATAATAACACTATCTAATAATATACATTACACAGTACAGTTACACTCATATTAACACTGTCTAATAAATATACATTACAAAGTAAAGTTACACACATAATAACACTATCTAATAAATATACATTACACAGTACAGTTATACACATAATAACACCATCTAATAAATATACATTACACAGTACAGTTACACTCATAATAACACTATCTAATAAATATACATTACACAGTACAGTTACACTCATAACACTGTCTAATAAATATACATTACAAAGTACAGTTACACTCATAATAACATATCTAATAAATATACATTACACAGTACAGTTACACTCATAAAACTGTCTAATAAATATACATTACAAAGTACAGTTACACTCATAATAACACTATCTAATAAATATATATTACACAGTAAAGTTACATTCATAATAACACTGTCTAATAAATATACATTACAAAGTACAGTTGCACTCATAATAACACTGTCTAATAAATATACATTACACAGTATAGTTTCACACATAATAACACTATCTAATAAATATACATTACAAAGTACAGTTACACACATAATACTGTCTAATAAATATACATTACAAAGTTCAGTTACACTCATAATAACACATCTAATAAAACAAAATTTATGCTTACCTGATAAATTCATTTCTCCTGTAGTGTGGTCAGTCCACGGGTCATCATTACTTCTGGGATATTATCTCCTCCCCTACAGGAAGTGCAAGAGGATTCACCCAGCAGAGCTGCTATATAGCTCCTCCCCTCTACGTCACCTCCAGTCATTCGACCAAAGGACCAACGAGAAAGGAGAAGCCCAAGGGTGTAGTGGTGACTGGAGTATAATCCAAAATTTTTTTTAGCCTGCCATAAAAAACAGGGCGGGCCGTGGACTGACCACACTACAGGAGAAATGAATTTATCAGGTAAGCATAAATTTTGTTTTCTCCTGTTAAGTGTGGTCAGTCCACGGGTCATCATTACTTCTGGGATACCAATACCAAAGCAAAAGTACACGGATGACGGGAGGGACAGGCAGGCTCTTTATACGGAGGGAACCACTGCCTGAAGGACCTTTCTCCCAAAAACAGCCTCCGAAGAAGCAAAAGTGTCAAATTTGTAAAATTTGGAAAAAGTATGAAGAGAAGACCAAGTTGCAGCCTTGCAAATCTGTTCAACAGAAGCCTCATTCTTAAAGGCCCAAGTGGAAGCCACAGCTCTAGTAGAATGAGCTGTAATTCTTTGAGGAGGCTGCTGGCCAGCAGTCTCATAGTCTAATCGTATTATGCTACGAAGCCAAAAAGAGAGAGAGGTAGCCGAAGCTTTTTGACCTCTCCTCTGACCAGAATAAACGACAAACAGGGAAGACGTTTGACGAAAATCCTTAGTTGCCTGTAGATAAAATTTCAGGGCACGGACTACATCTAGATTGTGTAGCAGACGTTCCTTCTTCGAGGAAGGATTAGGACACAAAGATGGAACAACAATCTCTTGATTGATATTCCTGTTGGTGACCACCTTAGGTAGGAACCCAGGTTTAGTACGCAGAACTACCTTGTCTGAATGAAAAATCAGATAAGGAGAATCACAATGTAAGGCAGATAACTCAGAAACTCTTCGAGCCGAGGAAATAGCCATTAAAAACAGAACTTTCCAAGATAACAACTTGATATCAATGGAATGAAGGGGTTCAAACGGAACACCCTGTAAAACATTAAGAACTAAGTTCAAACTCCATGGCGGAGCAACAGTTTTAAACACAGGCTTAATCCTAGCTAAAGCCTGACAAAAAGCTTGAACGTCCGGAACTTCTGACAGACGTTTGTGTAAAAGAATGGACAGAGCTGAAATCTGTCCCTTTAAAGAACTAGCGGATAACCCCTTTTCTAAACCTTCTTGTAGAAAAGACAATATCCTTGGAATCCTAACCTTACTCCATGAGTAACTCTTGGATTCGCACCAATATAAGTATTTACGCCATATTTTATGGTAAATCCTTCTGGTAACAGGCTTCCTAGCCTGTATTAAGGTATCAATAACTGGCTCAGAAAAACCACGTTTTGATAAAATCAAGCTTTCAATTTCCAAGCAGTCAGCTTCAGAGAAGTTAAATTTTGATGTTTGAATGGACCCTGGATCAGAAGGTCCTGTTTCAGAGGTAGAGACCAAGGCGGACAGGATGACATGTCCACTAGATCTGCATACCAAGTCCTGCGTGGCCATGCAGGCGCTATTAGAATCACTGATGCTCTCTCCTGTTTGATTCTGGCAATCAACCGAGGAAGCATCGGGAAGGGTGGAAACACATAAGCCATCCCGAAGGTCCAAGGTGCTGTCAAAGCATCTATCAGAACCGCTCCCGGATCCCTGGATCTGGACCCGTAGCGAGGAAGCTTGGCGTTCTGACGAGACGCCATGAGATCTATCTCTGGTTTGCCCCAACGTCGAAGTATCTGGGCAAAGACCTCCGGATGAAGTTCCCACTCCCCCGGATGAAAAGTCTGACAACTTAAGAAATCCGCCTCCCAGTTCTCCACTCCCGGGATGTGGATTGCAGACAGGTGGCAAGAGTGAAACTCTGCCCAGCGAATTATCTTTGATACTTCCATCATTGCTAGGGAGCTTCTTGTCCCTCCCTGATGGTTGATGTAAGCTACAGTCGTGATGTTGTCCGACTGAAACCTGATGAACCCCCGAGTTGTTAACTGGGGCCAAGCCAGAAGGGCATTGAGAACTGCTCTCAATTCCAGAATGTTTATTGGAAGGAGACTCTCCTCCTGATTCCATAGTCCCTGAGCCTTCAGAGAATTCCAGACAGCGCCCCAACCTAGTAGGCTGGCGTCTGTTGTTACAATTGTCCAGTCTGGCCTGTTGAATGGCATCCCCCTGGACAGGTGTGGCCGATAAAGCCACCATAGAAGAGAATTTCTGGTCTCTTGATTCAGATTCAGAGTGGGGGACAAATCTGAGTAATCCCCATTCCACTGACTTAGCATGCACAATTGCAGCGGTCTGAGATGTAGGCGTGCAAAAGGTACTATGTCCATTGCCGCTACCATTAAGCCGATCACCTCCATGCATTGAGCTACTGACGGGTGTTGAATGGAATGAAGGACACGGCATGCATTTTGAAGCTTTGTTAACCTGTCTTCTGTCAGGTAAATCTTCATTTCTACAGAATCTATCAGAGTCCCCAAGAAGGGAACTCTTGTGAGTGGAAAGAGAGAACTCTTCTTTTCGTTCACCTTCCATCCATGCGACCTTAGAAATGCCAGTACTAACTCTGTATGAGACTTGGCAGTTTGAAAGCTTGAAGCTTGTATCAGAATGTCGTCTAGGTACGGAGCTACCGAAATTCCTCGCGGTCTTAGTACCGCCAGAAGAGTACCCAGAACCTTTGTGAAGATTCTTGGAGCCGTAGCCAATCCGAATGGAAGAGCTACAAACTGGTAATGCCTGTCTAGAAAGGCAAACCTTAGATACCGGTAATGATTTCTGTGAATCGGTATGTGAAGGTAAGCATCCTTTAAATCCACTGTGGTCATGTACTGACCCTCTTGGATCATGGGCAAAATTGTTCGAATAGTTTCCATCTTGAACGATGGAACTCTTAGGAATTTGTTTAGGATCTTTAAATCCAAGATTGGCCTGAAAGTTCCCTCTTTTTTGGGAACTACAAACAGATTTGAGTAAAACCCTTGTCCTTGTTCCGACTGCGGAACTGGATGGATCACTCCCATTAATAAAAGATATTGTACGCAGCGTAGGAACGCTTCTTTCTTTATTTGGTTTGTTGACAACCTTGACAGATGAAATCTCCCTCTTGGGGGAGAGGATTTGAAGTCCAGAAGGTATCCCTGAGATATGATCTCTAACGCCCAGGGATCCTGAACATCTCTTGCCCAAGCCTGGGCGAAGAGAGAAAGTCTGCCCCCTACTAGATCCGGTCCCGGATCGGGGGCCCTCGATTCATGCTGTCTTAGGGGCAGCAGCAGGTTTCCTGGCCTGCTTGCCCTTGCTTGTTCCAGGACTGGTTAGGTTTCCAGCCTTGTCTGTAGCGAGCAACAGCTCCTTCCTGTTTTGGTGCAGAGGAAGTTGATGCTGTTCCTGCTTTGAAATTACGAAAGGAACGAAAATTAGACTGTCTAGCCCTAGGTTTGGCTTTGTCCTGAGGCAGGGCATGGCCTTTACCTCCTGTAATGTCAGCGATAATCTCTTTCAACCCGGGCCCGAATAAGGTCTGCCCTTTGAAAGGTATATTAAGCAATTTAGATTTAGAAGTAACATCAGCTGACCAGGATTTTAGCCACAGTGCTCTGCGTGCCTGAATGGCAAATCCGGAATTCTTAGCCGTAAGTTTAGTTAAATGTACTACGGCATCTGAAATAAATGAGTTAGCTAACTTAAGGGTTTTAAGTTTGAGTGTAATCTCATCTAGTGTAGATGATTCAAGTGTCTCTTCCAGAGACTCAAACCAAAATGCTGCTGCAGCCGTGACAGGCGCAATACATGCAAGAGGTTGCAATATAAAACCTTGTTGAACAAACATTTTCTTAAGGTAACCCTCTAATTTTTTATCCATTGGATCTGAAAAAGCACAGCTATCCTCCACCGGGATAGTGGTACGCTTAGCTAAAGTAGAAACTGCTCCCTCCACCTTAGGGACCGTTTGCCATAAGTCCCGTGTGGTGGCGTCTATTGGAAACATTTTTCTAAATATCGGAGGAGGTGAGAACTGCACACCGGGCCTATCCCACTCCTTAGTAACAATTTCAGTAAGTCTCTTAGGTATAGGAAAAACATCAGTACTCGCCGGTACCGCAAAATATTTATCCAACCTACACATTTTCTCTGGTATTGCAACTGTGTTACAATCATTCAGAGCCGCTAACACCTCCCCTAGTAATACACAGAGGTTTTCCAGCTTAAATTTAAAATTTGAAATATCTGAATCCAGTCTGTTTGGATCAGAACCGTCACCCACAGAATGAAGTTCTCCGTCCTCATGTTCTGCCACCTGTGACGCAGTGTCTGACATGGCCCTAATATTATCAGCGCACTCTGTTCTCACCCCAGAGTGATCACGCTTGCCTCTAAGTTCTGGTAATTTAGCCAAAACTTCAGTCATAACAGTAGCCATATCCTGTAATGTGATTTGAAATGGCCGCCCAGATGTACTCAGCGCTACAATATCACGCACCTCCCGAGCGGGAGATGCAGGTACTGACAAGTGAGGCGAGTTAGTCGGCATAACTCTCCCATCGTTGTTAGGTGAAATATGTTCAGTTTGTACAGATTGACTTTTATTTAAAGTAACATCAATACAATTAGTACATACATTTCTATTGGGCTCCACTTTGGCATTAGCACATATAGCACATGTATCTTCCTCTGAATCAGACATGTTTAACACACTAGCAATAAACTAGCAACTTGGAAATGCTTTTCAAGTAATTTACAATAATATGAAAACGAACTGTGCCTATAAGAAGCACAGAAAAAATTATGACAGTTGAAAATAAATAAGTTATAGCATCAAATCTTTGTAAGAAATATACAATTTTAGCAAAGGATTGTTCTCATTAGCAAAGGATAACTAACCCTGGCAGCAGAAAAAATACACAAATAAACGTTTTTTATCACAGTCAACTACAATCTTCACAGCTCTGCTGTGAATGATTACCTCCCTCAAAAAAAGCTTTGGAGATCCCTGAGTTCTGTAGAGATGAACCGGATCATGCAGGAAGAAAATGAACCTCTGACTGAGTTTTTTGATGCGTAGTAAAAGCGCCAAAAATGGCCCCTCCCCCTCACACATAACAGTGAGAGAGATCAGTAAACTGCTTTAATTTAAACAAAACTATTGCCAAGTGGAAAAAATAGTGCCCAAAACATTTTTTCACCCAGTACCTCAGAGAAATAAACGATTTTACATGCCAGCAAAAAAACGTTTAACCTCAATAAATTAATTGTTATTTAAAACCTATTGCAAGTCCCTGCAAATTAGGTTAAGTCTATGCATACAGTATAAATCCAGTGAAGTACCATTCCCCAGAATACTGAAGTGTAAAATATACATACATGACAGCCTGATACCAGCTACATCTACTGCATTTAAGGCTGAGTTTACATTATAACGGTATGGCAGGATTTTCTCATCAATTCCATGTCAGAAAATAATAAACTGCTACATACCTCTTTGCAGATTAATCTGCCCGCTGTCCCCTGATCTGAAGTTTACCTCTCCTCAGATGGCCGAGAAACAGCAATATGATCTTAACTACTCCGGCTAAAATCATAGAAAAAACTCAGGTAGATTCTTCTTCAAATTCTACCAGAGAATGAATAACACACTCCGGTGCTATTATAAAATAACAAACTTTTGATTGAAGGTAATAAACTAATTAAATCACCACAGTCCTCTCACACATCCTATCTATTCGTTGGGTGCAAGAGAATGACTGGAGGTGACGTAGAGGGGAGGAGCTATATAGCAGCTCTGCTGGGTGAATCCTCTTGCACTTCCTGTAGGGGAGGAGATAATATCCCAGAAGTAATGATGACCCGTGGACTGACCACACTTAACAGGAGAAATATACATTACAAAGTACAGTTACACTCATAATAACACTATCTAATAAATATACATTACACAGTACAGTTACACTCATAATAACACTATCTAATAAATACATTACACAGTACAGTTACACTCATATTAACACCATCTAATAAAACATAATTTATGCTTACCTGATAAATTCCTTTCTTCTGTAGTGTGATCAGTCCACGGGTCATCATTACTTCTGGGATATTACTCCTCCCCAACAGGAAGTGCAAGAGGATTCACCCAGCAGAGCTGCATATAGCTCCTCCCCTCTACGTCACTCCCAGTCATTCGACCAAGGACCAACGAGAAAGGAAAAGCCAAGGGTGAAGTGGTGACTGGAGTATAAATTAAAAAATATTTACCTGCCTTAAAAACAGGGCGGGCCGTGGACTGATCACACTACAGAAGAAAGGAATTTATCAGGTAAGCATAAATTATGTTTTCTTCTGTTAAGTGTGATCAGTCCACGGGTCATCATTACTTCTGGGATACCAATACCAAAGCAAAAGTACACGGATGACGGGAGGGATAGGCAGGCTCTTTATACAGAAGGAACCACTGCCTGAAGAACCTTTCTCCCAAAAATAGCCTCCGATGAAGCAAAAGTGTCAAATTTGTAAAATTTGGAAAAAGTATGAAGCGAAGACCAAGTTGCAGCCTTGCAAATCTGTTCAACAGAGGCCTCATTCTTGAAGGCCCAAGTGGAAGCCACAGCTCTAGTAGAATGAGCTGTAATTCTTTCAGGAGGCTGCTGTCCAGCAGTCTCATAAGCTAAACGAATTATGCTATGAAGCCAAAAAGAAAGAGAGGTAGCGGAAGCTTTTTGACCTCTCCTCTGCCCAGAGTAAATGACAAACAGAGAAGACGTTTGTCGAAATTCCTTAGTTGCCTGTAAGTAAAATTTTAGAGCACGGACTACATCCAGGTTGTGCAGTAGACGTTCCTTCTTTGAAGAAGGATTTGGGCATAAAGAAGGAACAACAATCTCTTGATTGATATTCCTGTTAGTAACTACCTTAGGTAAGAACCCAGGTTTAGTACGCAGGACTACCTTATCCGAATGAAAAATCAAATAAGGAGAATCACAATGTAAGGCTGATAATTCAGAGACTCTTCGAGCCGAGGAAATAGCCATTAAAAATAGAACTTTCCAAGATAACAACTTTATATCAATGGAATGAAGGGGTTCAAACGGAACGCCCTGTAAAACATTAAGAACAAGGTTTAAACTCCATGGTGGAGCAACAGTTTTAAACACAGGCTTAATTCTGGCCAAAGCCTGACAAAAAGCCTGGACGTCAGGAACTTCTGACAGACGTTTGTGTAACAGAATGGACAGAGCTGAGATCTGTCCCTTTAATGAACTAGCAGATAAACCCTTTTCTAAACCTTCTTGTAGAAAAGACAATATCCTAGGAATCCTAACCTTACTCCAAGAGTAACCTTTGGATTCACACCAATATAGGTATTTATGCCATATCTTATGGTAAATCTTTCTGGTAACAGGTTTCCTAGCCTGTATTAAGGTATCAATAACTGACTCAGAAAATCCACGTCTTGATAAAATCAAGCGTTCAATTTCCAAGCAGTCAGCTTCAGAGAAGTTAGATTTTGATGTTTGAAGGGATCCTGTATCAGAAGGTCCTGTTTCAGAGGTAGAGACCAAGGTGGACAGGATGACATGTCCACCAGGTCTGCATACCAAGTCCTGCGTGGCCACGCAGGTGCTATTAGAATCACTGATGCTCTCTCTTGTTTGATTCTGGCAATCAATCGAGGAAGCAACGGGAAGGGTGGAAACACGTAAGCCATCCTGAAGTCCCAAGGTGCTGTCAGAGCATCTATCAGGACTGCTCCTGGATCCCTGGATCTGGACCCGTAACGAGGAAGCTTGGCGTTCTGTCGAGACGCCATGAGATCTATCTCTGGTTTGCCCCAACGTCGAAGTATTTGGGCAAAGACCTCCGGATGAAGTTCCCACTCCCCCGGATGAAAAGTCTGACGACTTAAGAAATCCGCCTCCCAGTTCTCCACTCCCGGGATGTGGATTGCTGACAGGTGGCAAGAGTGAGACTCTGCCCAGCAAATTATCTTTGATACTTCCATCATAGCTAGGGAGCTTCTTGTCCCTCCCTGATGGTTGATGTAAGCTACAGTCGTGATGTTGTCCGACTGAAACCTGATGAACCCCCGAGTTGTCAACTGGGGCCAAGCCAGGAGGGCATTGAGAACTGCTCTCAATTCCAGAATGTTTATTGGCAGGAGACTCTCCTCCTGACTCCATTGTCCCTGAGCCTTCAGAGAATTCCAGACGGCACCCCAACCTAGAAGGCTGGCGTCTGTTGTTACAATTGTCCAGTCTGGTCTGCTGAATGGCATCCCCCTGGACAGATGTGGCCGAGAAAGCCACCATAGAAGAGAATTTCTGGTCTCTTGATCCAGATTCAGAGAAGGGGATAAGTCTGAGTAATCCCCATTCCACTGACTTAGCATGCACAGTTGCAGTGGTCTGTGTTGAATGGAATGAAGGGTGCGGCAAGCACTTTGAAGTCTTGTTAGCCTGTCCTCTGTCAGGTAAATCTTCATTTCTACAGAATCTATAAGAGTCCCCAGGAAGGGAACTCTTGTGAGTGGAACGAGTGAACTTTTCTTTTCGTTCACCTTCCATCCATGTGACCTTAGAAATGCCAGCACTAACTCTGTATGAGACTTGGCAGTTTGAAAGCTTGAAGCTTGTATCAGAATGTCGTCTAGGTATAGAGCTACCGAGATTCCCCGTGGTCTTAGTACCGCCAGAAGAGCACCCAGAACCTTTGTGAAGATTCTTGGAGCTGTAGCCAATCCGAATGGAAGAGCCACAAACTGGTAATGCCTGTCTAGGAAGGCAAACCTTAGGTACCGATAATGATCTTTGTGAATCGGTATGTGAAGGTAAGCATCTTTTAAATCTACAGTGGTCATGTATTGACCCTCTTGGATCATAGGTAAAATTGTCCGAATAGTCTCCATCTTGAACGATGGAACTCTTAGGAATTTGTTTAGGATCTTTAAGTCCAGGATTGGTCTGAAAGTTCCCTCTTTTTTGGGAACCACAAACAGATTTGAGTAAAACCCCTGTCCCTGTTCCGATCGTGGAACTGGATGGATTACTCCCATTAACAAGAGCTCTTGTACGCAGCGTAGAAACGCCTCTTTCTTTGTCTGGATTGTTGAGAATCTTGACAGATGAAATCTCTCTCTTGGAGGAGAGTATTTGAAGTCCAGAAGGTATCCCTGAGATATTATCTCTAGCGCCCAGGGATCCTGAACATCTCTTGCCCAAGCCTGGGCGAAGAGAGAAAGTCTGCCCCCCACTAGATCCGATCCCGGATCGGGGGCCCTCAATTCATGCTGTTTTAGGGGCAGCAGCAGGTTTCCTAGTCTGCTTGCCCTTGTTCCAGGACTGGTTAGGTTTCCAGCCTTGTCTGTAGCGAGCAACAGCTCCTTCCTGTTTTGGTGCAGAGGAAGTTGATGCTGCTCCTGCTTTGAAATTACGAAAGGAACGAAAATTAGACTGTCTAGTCTTGGCTTTGGCTTTGTCCTGAGGCAGGGCATGGCCTTTACCTCCAGTAATGTCAGCGATAATCTCTTTCAACCCGGGCCCGAATAAGGTCTGCCCTTTGAAAGGTATATTAAGCAATTTAGACTTAGAAGTAACATCAGCTGACCAGGATTTTAGCCACAGCGCCCTGCGTGCCTGAATGGCGAATCCTGAATTCTTCGCCGTAAGTTTAATAAGATGTACTACGGCCTCCGAAATGAATGAATTAGCTAGTTTAAGGACTCTAAGCCTGTCCGTAATGTCGTCCAGAGTAGCTGAACCAATGTTCTCTTCCAGAGACTCAATCCAGAATGCCGCTGCAGCCGTGATCGGCGCAATGCATGCAAGGGGTTGCAATATAAAACCTTGTTCAACAAACATTTTCTTAAGGTAACCCTCTAACTTTTTATCCATTGGATCTGAAAAAGCACAGCTATCCTCCACCGGGATAGTGGTACGCTTAGCTAAGGTAGAAACTGCTCCCTCCACCTTAGGGACCGTTTGCCATAAGTCCCTTGTGGTGGCGTCTATTGGAAACATTTTTCTAAATATCGGAGGGGGTGAGAACGGCACACCGGGACTATCCCACTCCTTAGTAACAATTTCAGTAAGTCTCTTAGGTATAGGAAAAACCTCAGTACTCGTCGGTACCGCAAAATATTTATCCAACCTACACATTTTCTCTGGTATTGCAACTGTGTTACAATCATTCAGAGCCGCTAACACCTCCCCTAGTAATACACGGAGGTTTTCCAGTTTAAATTTAAAATTTGAAATATCTGAATCCAGTCTGTTTGGATCAGAACCGTCACCCACAGAATGAAGTTCTCCGTCCTCATGTTCTGCCACCTGTGACGCAGTGTCTGACATGGCCCTAATATTATCAGCGCACTCTGTTCTCACCCCAGAGTGATCACGCTTACCTCTTAGTTCTGGTAATTTAGCCAAAACCTCAGTCATAACAGTAGCCATATCCTGTAATGTGATTTGTAATGGCCGCCCAGATGTACTCGGCGCTACAATATCACGCACCTCCCTCTGAGCGGGAGATGTAGGTACTGACACGTGAGGCGAGTTAGTCGGCATAACTCTCCCCTCGTTGTTTGGTGAAATTTGTTCAATTTGTACAGATTGACTTTTATTTAAAGTAGCATCAATACAGTTAGTACATAAATTTCTATTGGGCTCCACTTTGGCATTGCAACAAATGACACAGGTATCATCCTCTGAATCAGACATGTTTAACACACTAGCAAATAAACTTGCAACTAGGAAATACAATTCAATTAGAATAATATTAAAACGTACTGTGCCTTTAAGAAGCACAGAAGATCTATGACAGTTGAAAATTAATAAATTGAAACAGTTATAGCCTCAATCCTTGTAAACAACACAACTTTAGCAAAGGTTTAATCCCATTAGCAAAGATAACAAATTCTGAAAGCAGGAAACAAATTACAGAATAAACGTTTTTTATCTCAGTCAAACTATAATTCTCACAGCTCTGCTGAGAGAAATTACCTCCCTCAAAATAAGTTTTGAAGATCCCTGAGCTCTGTAGAGATGAACCGGATCATGCAGGGAATACAATGAGTTGCTGACTGAAATATTTGATGCATAGAAAAAGCGCCAAAAAACGGCCCCTCCCCCTCACACACAGCAGTGAGGGAGAACAGAAACTGTCAGAAAAACAGATTAAGCAACTGCCAAGTGGAAAAATAGTGCCCAAACATTTATTCACACAGTACCTCAGCAAATGAAAACGATTTTACATTCCAGCAAAAACGTTAAACATAATCTCTAGTTATTAAACAGCTTTATGTATTTCTTACAGTGTAATTCTAGTGAAGTACCATTCCCCAGAATACTGAAGTGTAAAGTATACATACATGACATTATATCGGTATGGCAGGATTTTCTCATCAATTCCATTGTCAGAAAATAAAAGCTGCTACATACCTCTATGCAGATTCATCTGCCCGCTGTCCCCTGATCTGAAGTTTACCTCACTCCTCAGATGGCCGAGAACAGCAATATGATCTTAACTACTCCGGCTAAAATCATAGCAAAACTCTGGTAGATTCTTCTTCAAACTCTGCCAGAGAGGTAATAACACACTCCGGTGCTATTTTAAAATAACAAACTTTTGATTGAAGATATAAAACTAAGTATAATCACCATAGTCCTCTCACACATCCTATCTAGTCGTTGGGTGCAAGAGAATGGCTAGGAGTGACGTAGAGGGGAGGAGCTATATGCAGCTCTGCTGGGTGAATCCTCTTGCACTTCCTGTTGGGGAGGAGTAATATCCCAGAAGTAATGATGACCCGTGGACTGATCACACTTAACAGAAGAAATATACATTACACAGTATAGTTACACACATAATAACACCATCTAATAAATATACATTACACGGTATAGTTACACACATATTAACACTGTCTAATAAATATACATTACACAGTACAGTTACACACATAATAACACCATCTAATAAATATTCATTACACAGTACAGTTACACACATAATAACACTGTCTAATAAATATACATTACACAGTACAGTTACACACATAATAACACTGTTTAATAAACATACATTACACAGTACAGTTACACACATAATAACACTGTCTAATAAATATACATTACACAGTACAGTTACACACATAATAACACTATCTAATAAATATACATTACACAGTACAGTTACATACATAATAACACTATCTAATAAATATACATTACACAGTACAGTTACATACATAATTACACCATTTAATAAATATTCATTACACAGTACAGTTACACACATAATAACACCATCTAATAAATATTCATTACACAGTACAGTTACACACATAATAACACTATCTAATAAAAATTATTCAAAACAAATATTGCACACAAAAGTTATATGGGCTCAAAGATAGGATGTCTTGCCGCCAAAGTACTTTAACATAGAGATATATACAGATACATTGCTAAAGATGTATTTGCATATATAACCACCTCCTCCCTGACAAAGCTGTGTTATTTCACTCTCCATATCGCTACCATTACGAGTTACTGAAAAGCCTCATTGTGCTGTGTGATATGGTGGTGTTAAGCTTCATGCCGCACAAAATCCAAGGGCTGATTTGACGTGCTCGTGCACACTTTCCCCCATAGACATCAATGGGGAGAGAGTGTTAGAAAAAAAACTAACACCTGTGATCTTGGAATGAAAAATCTCTGTAACGCAGCCCCATTGATGTCTATGGGGGAAAAAAAGTAACATTTAATCCTAACACCCTAACATAAACCTCAAGTCTAAACACCCCTAATCTGTTGCCCCGACATCGCAGACACCTAAATAAAGCTATTATCCCCTAATCTGCCGCTACCGACATCGCCAACACTAATAAAAGTTATTAACCCCTATTACGCCGCTCCCAACATCACACCACTATAATAAAGTTATTAACCCCTATTCCGCTGCTCCCCGACATTACCACCACTATTATAAAGTTATTAACCCCTATTCCGCCGATCCCCGACACTATAATAAAATTATTAACCCATAAATTAAATAATCCTATTAACGCCTAAACCTCCGGCCTCCCACATTTCTGCCACAAAATAAACCAATTAACCCCTAAACTGCAGCCCCCCACATCGCAAAACACTAAATTAAACTATTAACCCCTAAACCGAACACCCCCCCTAACTTTAAATTAAAATTACAATATAACTATATTAAAATAAATAAAAACTTACCTGAGAAATAAAAATAAACCTAACATTAAACTATAAATTAACCTAACCTTACTATTCTAATAAAATAAAAAATACTACCAATTGAAAAAGCTAAATTACAAATTAAAAAAAAACTAACACTATGAGAAAAATTAAAAAATCTAAAATTACGAAAAATAATAAACACTAAATTACGAAAAATAAAAAGCACTAAGCTTACAAAAAATAATAAACAAAATTATCAAAAATAAAAACAATTTTTGTGTATAGCTGTACCGACACGACTCGCAATAGCTGCGTTACTGCCATTATGCTGAAATTGCCATTTTTCAGCGTTAAAAGCCGTAACGCAAAACTCGTAATCTACCTGATAAATAGGTAACCTCGTCTCCCGACGGAACCAAACTCCTTATGCCCTTCCGAGACCCCCAGATGGCCCTTTCGTCCATTGTTTTCGAAAGATTACAGATCAAGAAGCATGAACAAAAAAAAACCCCAAGCATAAAGAGCTAATAGTTCAGCTAAAAAGACAGAAACAGACTTATTCAGAAAAAGAAATGAACAACAGAGTAAGAACCCTGTATACTTGGAAAGGATACATAGGTAAATAGAGGCAAGCAGATGGAATAACAACCAAGGCCACAAACACTAGACCTGACAACTCTATGCAAAGAGCAACTGAAGGAAAAATAGAAACTGAAGGAACTAACAGGCAAAACCTCAGTTTCAACCGTCTAAGCCCCAGAAAAGAAACCCTTATCTGAGAAACCAAAAAGCAACCAAAAGCAAATCTCAGAAACCAATAGAGGACATAACTGCCCTCACAGAATAGTTTAACAGTTTCCATTTCATGAGTAGGAACTAAAGAAAATTGTTCAAAGTTTTTAGGTCAGAAAGATCTGAAAGTTCCGCCAACTTTTTGGAATAACAAGTAGTTTGGAGTTCCCATCTACCTGAGACTAACAGAGATCATAGGATAAAAAAACTTCCCTGGGGAAGCCTTGCTCTGAACCATTTTAAATATCCTTGAGACCAATAACAACCCAAGGAACTAGTGAAGACTAAAAAACAAGCTTCCTGAAGAATAACCTACCCCCTACCAGAGCCTCTAGATCAAGGACTGAATCTGCATGGACGGGGGAAAGGATAATAAAACTTCTAGCCCTGTTCCAGAAAAAATGACTGGTGCCTGACCCTGACAGCATTCTTCTAGAGCATATAAATAGGCCTGGTAATTGGCTTAACAGCCTTACCAGCAGAGTGATGAGTGCTCAAACTCAGTTAAAGGCACTGAAGCAAAACAAATACTATTACATTTTTTCCAGACAGAACCAGAGGAACTATGATGTTGGGGGGAGCAAGAAGATATCTGAGCCCTGTTCTGATGAAAAAGAAATCCAAGCTTTAAAACTTCTAGTCCTGAAGGAAAGAAAGCTCCTTAACCCCCAGACACCATAGAAATAATGGAGAACCAAACCAGAAAAAAAAACTTTCCTTGTAAAGAAAGCTTAAACATCTTGAAATAGAAATCATGTCAGCAGACCAAGGCCTAGATTTGGAGTTTGGCGGTAGATGGGCTGTTAACGCTCCGCGGGCTTTTTTCTGGCCGCAGCATAAAATTAACTCTGGTATCGAGAGTTAAAAAAAATGCTGCGTTAGGCTCCAAAAAAGGAGCGTAGAGCATTTTTACCGCAAATGCAACTCTCGATACCAGAGTTGCTTACGGACGCGGCCAGCCTCAAAAACGTGCTCGTGCACGATTCTCCCATAGGAAACAATGGGGCTGTTTGAGCTGAAAAAAAACCTAACACCTGCAAAAAAGCAGCGTTCAGCTCCTAACGCAGCCCCATTGTTTCCTATGGGGAAACACTTCCTACGTCTGCACCTAACACTCTAACATGTACCCCGAGTCTAAACACCCCTAGCCTTACACTTATTAACCCCTAATCTTCCGCCCCCGCTATCGCTGACCCCTGCATTATATTATTAACCCCTAATCTTCCGCTCCGTAAACCGCCGCAACTTACATTATCCCTATGTACCCCTAATCTGCTGCCCTAACACCGCCGACCCCTATATTATATTTATTAACCCCTAACCTGCCCCCCACAACGTCGCCACCAGCTACTTACAATAATTAACCCCTAATCTGCCGAGCGGACCTGAGCGCTACTATAATAAAGTTATTAACCCCTAATCCGCCTCACTAACCCTATCATAAATAGTATTAACCCCTAATCTGCCCTCCCTAACATCGCCGACACCTAACTTCAATTATTAACCCCTAATCTGATGACCGGAGCTCATCGCTACTATAATAAATGGATTAACCCCTAAAGCTAAGTCTAACCCTAACACTAACACCCCCCTAAGTTAAATATAATTTACATCTAACGAAATTAATTAACTCTTATTAAATAAATTATTCCTATTTAAAGTTAAATACTTACCTGTAAAATACATCCTAATATAGCTACAATATAAATTATAATTACATTGTAGCTATTTTAGGATTAATATTTATTTTACAGGCAACTTGGTAATTATTTTAACCAGGTACAATAGCTATTAAATAGTTAAGAACTATTTAATAGTTACCTAGTTAAAATAATAACAAAATGACCTGTAAAATAAGTCCTAACCTAAGTTATAATTAAACCTAACACTACCCTATCAATAAATTAATTAAATAAAATACCTACAATTACCTACAATTAACCTAACACTACACTATCAATAAATAAATTAAATACAATTGCTACAAATAACTACAATTACATAAACTAACTAAAGTACAAAAAATAAAAAAGAACTAAGTTACAAAAAATAATAAAATATTTACAAACATAAGAAAAATATTACAACAATTTTAAACTAATTACACCTACTCTAAGCCCCCTAATAAAATAACAAAGACCCCCAAAATAAAAAATTCCCTACCCTATTCTAAATTAATAAATGTAAAAGCTCTTTTACCTTACCAGCCCTAAACAGGGCCCTTTGCGGGGCATGCCCCAAGAAAATCAGCTCTTTTGCCTGTAAAAAAAAACATACAATACCCCCCCCAACATCACAACCCACCACCCACATACCGCTAATCTAACCCAAACCCCCCTTAAATAAACCTAACACTAAGCCCCTGAAGATCTTCCGACCTTGTCTTCACCATCCAGGTATCACCGATCCGTCCTGGCATCCGGTGCTGAAGAGGTCCAGAAGAGGGTCCAAAGTCTTCCTCCTATCCGGCAAGAAGAGGACATCCGGACCGGCAAACATCTTCTCCAAGCGGCATCTTCGATCTTCTTCCATCCGGTGCGGAGCGGGTCCATCTTGAAGCAGCCGACGCGGATCCATCCTCTTCTTCCGGCGTCTCCCGACGAATGACGGTTCCTTTAAGGGACGTCATCCAAGATGGCGTCCCTCGAATTCCGATTGGCTGATAGGATTCTATCAGCCAATCGGAATTAAGGTAGGAATATTCTGATTGGCTGATGGAATCAGCCAATCAGAATCAAGTTCAATCCTATTGGCTGATCCAATCAGCCAATCAGATTGAGCTCGCATTCTATTGGCTGTTCCGATCGCATTCTATTGGCTGTTCCGATAAGAAAATGCAAATGCAGCTGTTTCCGCGCGAGCCTTTAGGCTCGCCGGAAACAAAAGTTAAGAAGCAGCAGTCATAAGACCTCTGCTCCTTAACTCATCCCCACCCATGCTGTCGGCATTTAGCAATGTCGGGCAGACATGATCTGCTGCAGCAGATCATGGGGCCTATCTTTCAAGCTCCGAATGGAGCTTGAGGCCCCGTGTTTCTGGCGAGCCTGCAAGCTTGCCAGAAACACCAGTTACACCAGCTCCATAACCCTGTCCGCCTGCTCTGATGAGGCGGACAGGAATCACCGCAATTCAACCCGATCGAATACGATCGGGTTGATTGACACCTCGATTGGCCGCGAGTCAGCAGGGGGCGGCGTAGCACCAGCAGCTCTTGTGAGCTGCTGGTGCAATGCTGAATACGGAGAGCGTATTGCTCTCCGCATTCAGTGAGGTCTTGCAGACCTGATCTGCACTGTCGGATCTGGTCCGCAAGACCTTTAATAAATAGGCCTCTATGTCCATCTGACAGTTGATAAATCAGCCCTATGACTCTTATATAAACCTTTTTAATAAAAAAATATGTTTAATGCTAACAATTTTTTTTTTTTTTTAAAAAAGGGTTCAAAATGGATATGTATGACAAGGTATTTGACAGGAAAGGGCTCCTTAGTGTATATATATATATATATATATTCAGAATCTGTTGGTGCTCTACAAATAACTGATCATAATATGTCTAAATATTTGGGTGTTTGTGTATATGCATCTGTATATATGTCTATATATGTGTATTAATGTGTGTAAATATGTATGTGCCCACATAAATGGTACATGGTCTAAAATATAAAATGTACTAAGAAAGACTCTATGATCTAAATATGTATAGTTTAGAGGATAGAAGGGAAAGAGGTGAAACCTTTAAATATATGAGGGGACTTAATAAAGTAGAAGCTGAAAGCATTTTCCACAAAAAAATAAATGCCAAAACAAGGGGTCGCAATCTAAAGTTAGAAGGTAGCAAATTCAGGAGAAATGTGAGGAAGCATTTTTTTTACAGAAAGGGTGGTGGATTCATGGAATAAACTTCCATTTGAGGTGGTAAACACAAACACTGTAAAGGAATTAAAAAATTCCTGGGACATGCATAAGGTTATCCTAAGAAAACAGTAACGTAATATGTGTAGCCTTGATGGGACATTTATAAGGCTATCCTAAGGAAACAGTAACATGTAATATGTGTAGACTTGATGGGACATGCATAAGGCTATCCTAAGAAAACAGTAACATGTAATATGTGTAGACTTGATGGGACATACATAAGGCTATCCTAAGGAAACAGTAACATGTAATATGGGTAGACTTGATAGGACATGCATAAGGCTATCCTAAGGAAAAAGTGTCATGTAATATGGGTAGACTTGATGGGACATACATAAGGTTATCCTAAGAAAACAGTAACATGTAATAAGGGTAGACTTGATGGGACATACATAAGGTTATCCTTAGAAAACAGTAACATGTAATATGTGTAGACTTGATGGGACATACATAAGGCTATCCTAAGGAAACAGTAACATGTAATATGGGTAGACTTGATAGGACATGCATAAGGCTATCCTAAGGAAACAGTAACATGTAATATGTGTAGACTTGATGGGACATGCATAAGGTTATCCTAAGAAAACAGTAACATGTAATATGTGTAGACTTGATGGGACATACATAAGGCTAACCTAAGGAAACAGTAACATGTAATATGGGTAGACTTGATGGGACATGCATAAGGCTATCCTAAGAAAACAGTAATATGTAATATGTGTAGACTTGATGGGACATACATAAGGCTATCCTAAGAAAACAGTAACATGTAATATGTGTAGACTTGATGGGACATACATAAGGTTATCCTAAGAAAACAGTAACATGTAATATGTGTAGACTTGATGGGACATACATAAGGCTATCCTAAGGAAAAAGTGTCATGTAATATGGGTAGACTTGATGGGACATACATAAGGTTATCCTAAGAAAACAGTAACATGTAATATGTGTAGACTTGATGAGACATGCATAAGGCTATCCTAAGGAAACAGTAACATGTAATATGTATAGACTTGATGGGACATACATAAGGTTATCCTAAGAAAACAGTAACATGTAATATGTGTATACTTGATGGGACATACATAAGGCTATCCTAAGAAAACAGTAACATGTAATATGTGTAGACTTGATGGGACATACATAAGGCTATCCTAAGAAAACTGTAACATGTAATATGTGTAGACTTGATGGGACATGCATAAGGTTATCCTAAGAAAACTGTAACATGTAATATGTGTAGACTTGATGGGACATGCATAAGGTTATCCTAAGAAAACTGTAACATGTAATATGTGTAGACTTGATGGGACATGCATAAGGTTATCCTAAGAAAACTGTAACATGTAATATGGGTAGACTTGATGGGACATACATAAGGTTATCCTAAGAAAACAGTAACATGTAATATGTGTAGACTTGATGGGACATGCATAAGGCTATCCTAAGAAAACAGTAACATGTAATATGTGTAGACTTGATGGGACATACATAAGGTTATACTAAGGAAACAGTAACATGTAATATGTGTAGACTAGCTTGGACATACATAAGGTTAACCTAAGGAAACAGTAACATGTAATATGTGCAGACATAATGGGACATACATAAGGCTATCCTAAGAAAACAGTAACATGTAATATGTGTAGACTTGATGGGACATACATAAGGTTATCCTAAGAAAACAGTAACATGTAATATGTGTAGACTTGATGGGACATACATAAGGCTATCCTAAGAAAACAGTAACATGTAATATGTGTAGACTTGATGGGACATTTATAAGGCTATCCTAAGAAAACCGTAACATGTAATATGTGTAGACTTGATGGGACATACATAAGGTTATCCAAAGAAAACAGTAACATGTAATATCTGTAGACTTGATAGGACATACATAAGGTTATCCTAAGAAAACAGTAACATGTAATATGTGTAGACTTGATGGGACATACATAAGGTTATCCTAAGAAAACAGTAACATGTAATATGTGTAGACTTGATGGGACATACCTAAGGTTATCCTAAGATAACAGTAACACGTAATATATGTAGACTTGATGGGACATATATAAGGTTATTCGAAGGAAACAATAACATGTAATATGTGCAGACATGATGGGACATACATAAGGTTATCCTAAGAAAACAGTAACATGTAATATCTGTAGACTTGATGGGACATACATAAGGTTATCCTTAGGAAACAGTAACATGTAATATGTGTAGACTTGATGGGACATGCATAAGGTTATCCTTAGGAAACAGTAACATGTAATATGGGTAGACTTGATGGGACATGCATAAGGTTATCCTAAGGAAAAAATAACATGTAATATGGGTAGACTTGATGGGCCATTTTGGTTCTTATCTACCGTCAAATTCTATGTATGTTTCTATGTATATACAGTATATATATTATAGCAACAAGTACGTTAAAGGGCTTAGTAAAACTGAGGCTGAAGGGTAGTAGACTGAGGAGTAATTTTCAGAAGCACTTCTTTACAGAAAGAGTGATTGATTTATGGAATAAACTTCTTCAAGAGGTAGTAATGACAAACACTGTGAGAGACTTTAAAGTGAATGTAAAGTCAGCCTTCGGTCTAAACAGCTCTGTAACAGTTATCACAAAAAAAATAGAGTTTCATTCATCAAATTGAAAGATTTCAAATGGATACCTTTATTTTCATTATTTTCTATCAATTTGCGGCTAAATCATCCTCGTCCCGGCATTCGCGCTCAGTTGCTGTCCTTTTTGATGGACGTCTTAATAGCCAATAACGGCTCTAACCACGGGGGGACCCACCCTCTTATCATGATGTAATACGTCCTTATTGCGCATGCGTTCATCCTCGGTGCAGAGCTAATCTATTGTAAGCTCGTGCACATTTCGCGCATGCGCAATAGTAGTAAACACGGCGTAGCAACAGATTATTATACGGAGTCCTGTCATTTCCTCTGTATTGTCAAGCTTGGATTAGGGGATCTGAAAGGGCTCCGTATATAGGTTAGATTTTTTTATTTGTCTTATCTATGTGACAACTATGTTTAGCGCAAACAGGAGTAACGCATGCGCAATGTAAAATAGACACAGGAGCGCGCAGTGCCTATACGTAAACAGCGGGTGGGACCGCTGTTTACGTAATATGGAGGAAAATAAGGAAACAGTGAGTGGGAGGAGCGGGTAAGTGAATGAGCGATATTCATTATATAAACTAAAAAAGAAAATAAACATTTTATTAAAAAGTTCTTGTAGCGGTATGCTTAATCGGATGATTCTAGACCAAACTATATTAGACAAACATAAAAAATTTACATTCACTTTAAGAATGCCTTGGATAAGCATACAGCTATCCTACCAACTAGATAAGTTTATACTTTTAGGTAATATCGGGCAGACTTGCTGGGTCTATGGTTTTTATCTGCCGTCATATGTTTCTATGCACATATACCTATATATACATATATAGACATGTATTTACACACTTTGAGCCCTTCCCATTAAAATACAGTGAAATATACAATATAATTTTTAATACATTGTAAAATGTTTTTATGTTTTTAATAGAAATACTTCAAATACCTATGTTCTTCACTTAGAAGAAATGTTCAGTTTATTTTTAAATATATATATATATAAAGTTAAAAAAAGGCAGCATTTACCGGTGTTTAGAAAATAAAAATTAACTTTTAATGTATCATTTAAAATACATTGGGAAATATGCAATTTCCCTTTGTATTTTAAATGATACATTAAAAGTTAATTTTTTATTTTCTAAACACCGGTGAG
This sequence comes from Bombina bombina, assembly GCF_027579735.1. NCBI lineage: Eukaryota > Metazoa > Chordata > Amphibia > Anura > Bombinatoridae > Bombina > Bombina bombina. Next base: position 35,009,212 of record NC_069499.1, on the reverse strand, counting down.
TGCTGCCTTTTTTGAACTTTGTGAATATTTGACATTTGCCCCCAGGTAGTTGCTGTTTTTGATGATAGGAGTGCAATACCTTTTGGGACTTTATATATATATATATCTGTACATATAATATCTATCTATCTATCTATCTATCTATCTATCTATCTATCATTCTTTCTATATCTGTACTATATATATATATATATATATTCATATAGATTTATAGATTAAAGTATACATTTATATTTTCCACATCATATATATATATACAAACAAGAGATATGTGTCAGCCCTAAAACATATACCAGATGACTAGATATTAAATAAAACTTTGAAGAAAGAATACCAAAAACCTGTATGTGGTTCTAAGAGCAAAAATAGCTAGTGGGCCCCTAGAATTGTGCTATCTAGAAAAACGACTGAACCTTTAAAGTCACTGAAATAAAGAAAGTCAATATAAAGTTAATGTGCAAAAAGGTTTTAGACAGCGATCTCAAAGGGGGAGATGGTATTGCCAAAAGATAGAGGATTATAGCCAGATGTAACAAAAAAGACAAAATAACATCATAGTGTAATACTGTCAATATTTATGTAAAGAAGTGAGGGGTAATTGCGCTCACCTGGTTCAACCTCATCAATATGAGGTATGTAATGAGCACAAATAGGATGTATAATCCCCACTGAAGTAGAGTACCATCTACTGTTATATGAATATAAATGAGTGAAGTTAAAAAAATGCTTTATTTTCACTGGTTAAAAGTAACTGTTGTTAAAATATCATTCAGAGAAGTCCTATAGGACAATATCCCAGTCTTAGAAGACTCTGTGAAATAATATCTGTAAAAAAACAATGTCTGCTTCTAAAATAGTCAATGAATATTCAATTGGTGCAAAAAGAATAATCTTGGCTGTATACTGATAGCTATGTGTACTCATCTGCTATGCAGAGTCCTGTGCTTCAGTGTCTCTTGTAGCAAGTAGAAACTCCAAATATTCCGTTGTGGAGAAATGAAGAGAACAGCTCTGATATAGAGTCCTGTGCTTCAGTGTCTCTTATTGTGGCGGGAATTTGAAATATTCCGTAGGGAAGGAATGAAGAAAACAGCTGCCGGTATAGTTCTCTGAATTCCAAGACCACGAGACCGGATGTGACATCACATGCTGTATAGCTCTGCCCTATACAGCGTGCACACCCCGGTACCCGACCCCAAGGCACGGAAACAAACAACCGGACGTACAATTTCTAGCACTAGGGAAGGATCCAAAGCGTGCCAAAACGTCCGGGTTCCCGTTGGAGCAAAAACTCCAATAGTCACAGGTAAGGCATCCTGCATGGCAAGCTGTAAGCTAACCACTCGACAGCAGTGGCCGCCGAATCTCCACAAACTGAGCCCCGCAAGATCCATGAACAACCAGTACAAGAGAACCGACCTAGGATCCCGAGAAGAACCACCAAGAGGCAGCCCAAAAGGATCCTAAGCTGCCTACAGCGGATGGGGATGAAAAAGCAACGTGGTAGAACTCCACCAACCCAGTCACCAGAATGCAGACTGACTTGGGCCAACCCAAGCCCTCCCAACATCCTGACCCGAAAAGCCACAATGTGAATGTATAGTGTAGTTTATAAAAACAAACAACAAGATCAAGTGAACCACAAGGTCCCGCCAAACCAGCCAGGCGCAACGAGCGTCATTAACCGATTAACAAGGAACACAGAAAACCCCGGACCAACAATCCAGGAACAACTTCCGTGGAAGTAACTAGTAAATCAATCCCAGAAATTCCGCAGGAAAAGGGATAATAAAATTAAATAAATCCTAACCGGATTAAAAGAAATAACAGGCAACCCATAGGTATCCGGCCAGAAAGAACCAGCACCCCACCCAAGCTCAGGTGTGCATAACAGTGTAATAGAGTTGTGAATATTAAGCCAGGGAGTCTCATTCTATTATGTAGAGTAAAAGCAGGAATGATTCAGCCCTCTGTGGCAAAATGACTGTAGTGTTAGGACCAGTCTATATTGGGGCACCTTGTAGGTGGTGACTGGCTAAGCAAAATATGGCCATATTGTGTGACTAAGATCCCAATTTTATTTAAAAAGAATAGTTGTCTCTTGGTGTTGTTTGCAGGCAATTTTTTACAGCAGTTCAAAAAATATGTTGTGCTTTTAAAAATAGATGTGCGCCAATACCTTTTTGTTTGTGTAATTACTGGGTCATATTGGCAGCACTCCCAAAGATGTGTATATAAACTTTTTGCAAGGTGTGCTAAAAAAACAAATTTTGTATTTATATTTAAACATAATCAATCAGGGAGACTGACCATCTCCACCTGGTTAAAGCACCCCACCCAAGCTCAGGTGTGCTCATGACAGTGTAATAGAGTTGTGAATATTAAGCCAGGGAGTCTCATTCTATTATGTAGAGTAAAAGCAGGAATGATTCAGCCCTCTGTGGCAAAAGGACTGTAGTGTTAGGACCAGTCTACATTGGGGCACCTTGTAGGTGGTGACTGGCTAAGCAAAATATGGCCATATTGTGTGACTAAGATCCCAATTTTATTTAAAAAGAATAGTTGTCTCTTGGTGTTGTTTGCAGGCAATTTTTTGCAGCAGTTCAAAAAATATGTTGTGCTTTTGAAAATGGATGTGCGCCAATACCTTTTTGTTTGGATATATATATATATATATATATATATATATACAGTATATAAAAAAATATATATATAAATTAAAAGAACAATTTCTTCTATGTGAAGAACATTGAAAAGTAAAATATGAATAACCTTCGGGTTAGCTCTGTAGGTCTAATACGGTGTTGGGTTAGCGCTCCTTTAAAGTCGAGCTTGCAGTAGCCATTAGCCCTTCGAAAATTAACCAGAGATTAGAATTTTCTAAATATCCCTCAAATTCAGTGTAGTGTTTGCTTTTTAAAAAAAACTGCTCAAAGCAGTCATAAGGAGTTAAATTTGGAGGGTGTGGGGTGTTAAAAAAATAGCACTGAAAAGTGCCTTTACATTGCAGTCTATGGGGAACTGTGTGTTGCCAGTAAATATGTATGTATTTATTAAAATGTGTATATACACATATAAACGCATAAATATATATGTATTTATTCATATACATATATTTAAATTTGCTGCACAACTTACGCCCTTCGCTGCGCTAGGTTCTCATGCCATGTCTACCCCAATTGTGTGTGCTGGTATTACGAGTGGAGTGCAAATATCACGCTTGCAAAAGCGCAATTTTGCGCTCCACTCATAATCTGGCCCTAAAAGTTTACTTCTGGTGGTATTTGCGCGCAAGCAAAAGTGCTAAATAGCTTACCACTGGCCCATATTGTAGTTGAATTTTTATTTTTACATTTTGTTCCAATTGTGAGGGGCTCATCTTGTTGTGAAACTTTTTTGTTTCGTTATTTCTATTTTGCTAACATAATGACAGTTGTAAATGCTTTTCAATATTTTTTTTCTGTAAATCAGAGAAAACATTTTGTAGCAGAAATACAAGACTGACTTTAATTTCCCTAATAAGTTTCTTTCTACTAAGAGCATCATAATAACTACTGACTTAGGGAAGACTTAGAGTCCTCAATTATCAAGTTACCGGCTGGCCTGTCATAAATACCTTGTGGAGAAAGGATCTATAGTGTATTATGCTACTTTCTGTTATTTATCTTGTGGACAGTGAATAACGATAAATCTTTTTTACCATGTATGTAGATCAGGGGATACTGAAATGGGTTTAAACCCTGATCTACATTTGTAAAAATGTTCTAAAAACTTTGTAAAAATATATAGAATGAAACAATTTTCATTGCATTTAGAACATCGTTCTAACCAACCAGTATCCTTCTGAGAGATACTTTGCATTTTTCTCATCAAAGCGATTATTGATTGGCTTAAGGAAAATCTGGTTCACAACCATATGGGGATATCTTTTATCCTATTGGATTAGCTCTTGAATCCAACTATCCTTTATCTGGAGGACTTTAGAATCAATACTTTAACAAGAAGATAAGTACCAGACCAAAATTATTAGCTTGAAGTCTTAGGTTTGTTTTTCTCTCTCTGTTGCTGAGGGATAACGGAAAACTGAAGAGTTGGACAAATATAGAATAGGTATTGTGTAGTTTGTATAGGCAGCTCAGTGTTTATACAGTGAAATGTGCCATCCTATTTATTTATAAGATATTTGTTTACAATGTTGATGAATAAAAATATATTGTAAAGGGATTGTGAAAAAACCTGAAGAACAACAATGCCCGTTTCACCTCTTTTTAAAAGCATAACACTGGCCACATCATTTGAAATAGAACTTTGTAAAATGGCACTGGATACATTTATATTGTTGCAGAGTGGCAAGAATAACGTTCAGATGTGAAATAAACTGTCTGAGATTACTAATCCCTATTACTGAGAGCAGATGTTGATTGTCCTATTAATCAAAGCAAATCATTAGACATTTAATTACACTTTGAAGCTGTCACTGCCATTTTAATTGCTTAGTTTATCTCAGCTGCTGCTAAAATATGTTCTGGACTGGAGATGATAAGGTGTATAAAAAGTGATTGGGATATTTGCTGTGATACAATTGAAGCAAAACACATGAAACAAAACACTTTGGAAAAGAGTACTAGTTCAACTAAATAATGGGCTTATATTAATGTATTTAATCATTTTTGTTTTTTTGTTAGAAATGTTGTCAGCACTTTTACTAACCATTAATGAGCACAATTATCAAGTTTGAAAGGTATCTCAAGTCAAACCCTAAACTTAACTAAACTGCGGCAGCGCTAGTGTAAGAACCCTTGTGTGACTGTTATCTAGGAAAGAGGGTCTGCCCTTGTAAATGTTCCAGCAGAAGAAAGGGTTTGTTTACATACTTTTCTTTACCTTCAGAACGATCCATAAGGGTTTTTTTTAACTTCTATTGTCATCATACGTGGCTAAATCTACCACTGTAAAATATACCTGGAGGATTTGCTGGTCTGGAATCCATATGCAGGTAATAGCTCATCCTTAAATGCACTTCTGCTAGAGGAGGTCTACGATCAACCAGGTCCATTAGAGAATTTGTAGGCACAGAGTATATTGAGTTTCAGATGTATGAATGAAGAATCCTAATTCAAGGTCAAGTTCAAGGCTGAGACAAGCCAGGTAGTAAGTCCAAACAGGCGTCTATCAGAAGCACAAGGTAGGTGAGGCACAGGAAAGGATAACCAAAGAGTGCATCTGGGAGCAAAAGAGTCTGGCATTTGAGTATAAGATTTACCAAGCACTGACTGGAAGGTGTTAGGGAGATTTAAAGGCCTATATAATGCCAACATTATGCAACCACATAGATGCTGACTTGCAAACTAAAGATATTGCAGATAGCCACTATCTCATGGAAGGCATATGAAAGATTCCATATTCTCACCCAGAGGGGCTGATTTATCAAGTGTCTGGCGGACATGATCTGCTGTAGTGGATCATGTCAGCCAGACATCGATAAATGCAGACAGCATGTGTTGTCGGCATTTATCATTGCACAAGCAGTTCTGGTGAACTGCTTGTGCAATGCCGCCCCCTGCAGATTTGCGGCCAATTGGCTGCTAGCAGGGGGTGTCAAGCAACCCGATCGTATCCTCACAGGTATCAGCTACACAATATGCACAGAGCTAGCAGAGGTATATAACCTAATATACAGTACATAATACTAGTGTAATACACAGCACAAACCACCTAAGTACCAACCTCACAGGTACCAGCTACATAATATGCACAGAGCTAGCAGAGTGATATAACCTAATATACTGTAAATAATACTAGTGTAATACACAGCACAACCCACCTAAGTACCAACCTCACAGGTACCAGCTACATAATGTGCCCTGCACAAAGCTAGCAGAGTGATATAACCTAATATACTGTACAATACAAGTGTAACTGGGATTAGTCCATGGCCATTTGAATGTAACAAATAAATCCAAACTAATTCTGATTTATTCGTTACAAATGCATTCAGATTAGTTTTGTTTATTTGCTATGGTAATTCAGAAATTCAAATTGATCCGAAGCTCTGAATTTGACAAATTTGTCCGAATTTCGAATCGGAACTAAACGAAACGCACATGTCTAGTTTTAAGGCTTTAAATACAGTTTATTGAAGTATTTATGGGCAAAGAACCTTTACTGGGGCAAACTATAGCAAGAAACAAATTGTGCCAGGATCTCATTACATATCTAAAATATAAAAAGATAAACAGTTTTCAAGTATATAAAAATATATTGATTTTTACAGCTTCTAGGGCAAATTAAGTAGAATAGGCAATGTATAATGGATTTTTAAGAGCAATTTAAAAGGCAAGAAGAGCACAGAAGGAAACAAACACAAATCTCAAGCAGCCTCAGTTCCGGAAAAAAAGGCAGCTGTACTAACACTAAAGTCAAAATCAGGCAGAACTCTTTCCGCCACAAAGATTTGTGCTCACCTTAAAACTTTCGGACCCCTTTTAAGCCATGGCCTCCCACCTCCAATATCACCAGCATTCCAATGTTCAACTCACAAGTTTATCTCCCCGTGCAGCTCATACTGTGCAAGGTTGGCATCCTAACCTCTCCCTCTAGACAACATGGCACGTTGCTCTTACATTAGAAAAAAAAAAAAGAACCAGGTTGATATGCAGAGCAGGAAAGAGGCTAAATCATTATGCTCTTGCTGGCTATATAGCCATGTGGTGGGGTTTGGAGGGGGGGGGGGCATGGAAGCATATCCAGAGTAAGAGCACTCCAACCAGAGGCAATAGTTGACAAACAAACAAAATTAATGCTTACCAGATAAATTTCTTTCTTTCCGGACATGGAGAGTCCACAACGTCATTCCAATTACTAGTGGGATATTCAACTCCTGGCTAGCAGGAGAAGGCAAAGTGCACCCCAGCAAAGCTGTTAAGTGTAACTTCCCTTACCCATAATCCCCAGTTATTCAGCCAAAGAAAAATGGAAAAAGAAGAAACACAAGGGTGAAAAAGGTGCCTGAGGTTCACTCCAAAAAACTGCCAAATTTTAATTAAGAAGAGGGTGGGGTCGGACTCTCCATGTCCGGGAAGAAAGAAATTTATCAGGTAAGCATACATTTTGTTTTCTTTCCTATGACATGGAGAGTCTACAACGTCATTCCAATTACTAGTGGTAACTAATACCCAAGCTAGAGGACACGGAATGAAAAGAGAGGGAGAACAAGGCAGGAGGTCCTAAACAGAAGGCACCACCACTTGAAGAACATTTCTCCCAAAGGAGGCCTCAGCAGAAGAAAAAGTATTACATTTTTAGAATTTTGAAAAAGTATGCAAAGAGGACCATGTGGCAGCCTAGCAAATCTGTTCCACAGAAGCTTCATTTTTAAAAAGTCCAAGAAAAGGAGACAGCCCTAGTGGAATGAACCGTGATTCTCTCACGAGGCTGCTGTCCAGAAGTCTCATAAGCAAAACGAATCAAGCTTCTCAACCAGAGAGAGAGTATAAGAAGTGGCCTTCTGACCTTTACGTTTTCCAGAGAAAGCAGCAAACAGGACAGAAGATTTCTGAAACCTTTATTAGCCTGTAAACAAAATTTTCGAGCATGCACAGCATCCAAGATATGCAAAAAAACGATCCCTATGAGAAGAAGGATTAGGACAAAAAGAAGGAACTACAATTTCCTGATTAATGTTTCAATCCGACACCACCTTAGGGAGAAAAACCTAAATAAGCATGAAGGACCGACTTATCTGCCTAAAAGATAAGGAATGGGGAATCACACTGCAGAGCCGAAATCTCAGAAACTCTGCGAGCGGTAGAACAAAACTTGAAGAACTAAGTTAAGACTCCAAGGAGGAATAACAGATTTAAACACAGGTCTGATTCTGACCATTGACCTGAACAAGAGTATGAAGATCTGATAAATCTGCCAGATGTTTGAGCAAAAGAATAGACAGTGCAGAAATCTGACCCTTCAGAGTACTGACTGACAAACCTTTATCTTCGAATTTTAGTAATTCCCCTAAGAAAAGGGGATTTACGTTTGGGGACAGGTCAAAGTTTCCCAAAATTATCCCAACAGGGTAGGCCTATGTATCCCTGGAGGGCAGTGCCTGATACCTGGTTTAATATCAAAGAAATATAAGGAAAGAAAAGAAGGTATCTTGTGGCACACTTAAATGGAAAACTTTATTTTCGATCTGATATTGTAGAAAAGGCACTAAGGAAAAGATTAAAATATAACTTTTATTGATATCTTTAAAATATTTAAATGACAAGAAAACAAAACATATAAAATGGGGAGATTTGATGTTTTCAAAAAATGTATCCCAAATGGTACTAAATTGTCATTTGTAAGTCACATAGGAACAGCTAGATAAATGCTGTTTAATAAATAGCCTCTATCAATCTATATTTAGTTTTCTATTACCATGGGAATTTATTTATATTCATTAGTTTCAAATTTCCCTAGAGATGATCTAAGTCATCCAACATAACTTGCTTATGGTAAAAATAGGTGTGAAAGGAACATTAAAATTGCTGTGTCAGGGATCACACAGGGGGATAGTGTATAACTTATTGGTGTGAATTGCGATCTCGATTTGATGGGGAATCAAATATGTAATATTATATTCCAAACTAGTTGTAAATTACTGGTGGCTGAGTGAGGTGCTTAAACAATTTTGCAGCATTGTCCCAACCCAAAAACTAACTGGTTTGGTTTGGACCACAAGATAGCATGAGTAATGCCTAATAAATTCTTAAATATACAGATTGCCCCCAAAAAAAAAATAAAAAAAAAAAAATTACACAGTGTTAAGTGTAAATACCCCCCTGAGAAGTTAAGGTATTATTGGAGACGTCTTCCAATAATATGATAGTGTTCTGTGACACAGCTTGTTTTTATTAAAATGATATATATATGCGCTTCTCGTTATACATAAGGGGAATAACCCCTAGATTAGAATATTCTAAATCAATATATTTTAGCTTAGAACCCGTTAATGGGTGATGGACAGAGTATCACTTGGTTAAAGGTAGTGAATAAGGCTATCGTAAGTAAGGCTATCAAAAAATATAGGAACACTGTGGATACTCCACAATCCTATAATGACCATATACTATGATTTTGACCATATACTATGATTTTACAATAGTTTACCAGCAAGTTTTTTAACCGCTAAGCTACCCACCAAGTTTACCCACCAAGTTTAAGCTAAATTGCCGACATACGGCCAACAAAATTAAGAAATTTCTATTTTAAACATAGAGCATAAGGAGAAGCAGAGCGAACGCCTGACGCGCGTTTCGCCTACTGCTTTGTCAAAGGCGCCGAACGTCCTTTGTGCCTCCTCATTTATATTTACGCCAGCCAATCAAAAAAGAGGAGTGTGTAAAGCACGTGATAGGGGTAACCAATCCTAAGGCATTGGTAACGTCATTGGAAATAGTTGTATCTTACTGGGTTAGGGAGATGGAGGTGTGTAATATAGCCGGCCAATCAGGTTACAATCACCGGCCCAAATGTAAACAAAAGGTTAGGAATAGGATTTTCACAGATCACGTATATATTGCTTTGTGTTACGCAAATGTTAGCTATTACGGAATACTTATGAAGTGCGTCCCATTGACAATCGCCTATGCTGAGCGTACACATGCATATCTTAGATGTTGTGATCGGATGAAAACCGTACTAATACTTGGTATTAATGTGAGTTGCCTCATCTTTTGAGAAGCTTATCCGTGTTTACACACCTTAGACAATATTAACCACTTGTATTAATTCCGTTATTCTGTTAAACTGGTATCTTAAACGGATGTATCTTATTCTAAAAAATGGGCAGTGCTGATTATTTGGGAAAATCTTTTATGTGAACATCTTTAGGAAAAACAATATATTTAATATCTGTCAGAAAAAGAATTTATTAAAATAATTGGGTTCTGATCTCGTGTCCCACATGTGTATTAACACATCCACACGGATGTGTAGCTTGTGCATAAATGCTCTTTTTGAAAAAGTAATCTGTTTGTCAATATGTTCGTTTCTTTATATTAAATACCTAAAGTATTAAAATATTAGATTCTGTTTTGATCTTTTTGTTTTTAAAACATCCTTATTTATATGTTTACCATGTTCACACAGAATTGTTGTTACGATATAGATGGATGGATCAGTGTTTATCACTGTCCATTCTTTCTTCTTACTATCCATATTCATGTGTTTTTTACATGTTCATAATTGTTTGTTACTTATATCTAGGTACCGTTATGTTAGGATATTAACAAGGGTGTTAACTCCCAATAGTTCTATGACATAACTTGATTGTATAGATCAATGATTATCATTTTCATATGAAGAGATCTTAAATTGGGATATTAAAAGGGCACCTCTGGAGGTTTGAGGTCATCTATGCTTACTCTGTATAGATATCTGGATATCAAGAGAATGTGGTAGAACTCTATTATGGTATAACAACTCAGATATAGCTAAATTATGTAGGTTCCCTTGTGTGGTTATGCTAATTGTTTATTCTTATACCTGTTGTATGTTATAACTACCCATACTCATGTATTGACATACACCATTTCTTGGTTTTCTGATGTTATCATCCATTGGATCAGAAACAAATATATGTCATTGTATGTGAGATTATCTATACTCTCTGATTCAACATTATTGAACATATAATCTGTGGCATCTTTCTGATTCTCATACATGTGTATGGGAAGGATCAGTGTGGTCTATAAGTATGATCGTTTCATAAGTATGAACTAAAAGATAGTTGTTCATTAAGGCCTTTGGGGGCCATGGTCTGAAGTCTGAAAATCCATTTTGTCTCTTCTCTTAGAAGAGTCGTTTCAATGTTACCGCCTCTAATCCCTGGTCTAATTCTCTGTAATATCCAGCATGTTAAGTCAGGTTTTCCTTTATGTTTGTCTAGAAAATGTTTGGCAACTGATGTAATTTTCTTTCCATTTTCCAGATCTTTTTCAGCGTTACGGATATTGCCAATATGTTCCCCAAGTCTTGTTCTTAGTTCTCTAGTTGACATGCCCACATATCTTTTGTTGCAAACACACTGTATGCAATATATGATGTTTCTAGTTCTACAATTGTAGAAGTCATTCATATATATAGTCCCTTTGGGAAAGATCTCCATTTGTTGAACTTTACACATATATGGGCAGAACTTACATGTTCCACAAGGGTGTGTGCCCTTGAGGTTGTCTTTTCTTTTGTTAACATTTTTGATAAAATGACTCTTAACAATTTTATCTCTGATTGTGGGTGCTCGTCTCCACGAGACTTGTACTCTGTCCCCCACTTTCCTTGCTAGATCTTCATCTGTTTGAAGTATGTGAATATGTTTATTCAAAATTTGTGAGATTTCCTTATGTGAATCATTATAAGTAGCCACAAACCTCACTTTTTGATCGCTGTTCTCTTTTCTTTTAGGTACTAAGAGGTCTGATCTGCATGTATGAAGTGATCTATGATATGCCTTCTTAAGTACTGAGTTTGGATAGCCCCTCTCTTTGAGCCGTATTTTAAGATCTTGGGCCTGTTCCTTAAATTTTGTAATTTCTGAGCAGTTACGCCGTAGGCGCAAAAATTCACCATATGGAATTGCTTTTTTGGTGGAATTATGGTGTGCACTCTCAAATCTCAGTATAGAATTCGTTGCCGTTTCTTTTCTGTGTAAATCCGTTTGGATTGTATTGAACATATCTCTGGAAATATTTAAATCCAAAAAAGTCACTGTATCATAGTTAACTTCAAAAGTTAATCTTAGATTCAAATCATTGGTATTCAGCTCATTAATGAATGTCTTAAAGATGTTGATGTCCCCTTTCCATAGGATGAAGACATCATCAATGTACCTCAGCCACAACAAAATGTGTTCAGCATATTTCTGCATTTGATCTCCAAAGACAGTTTCTCTTTCCCACCATCCTAAGTACAAGTTGGCATACGTAGGGGCACATGCCGTGCCCATTGCCGTGCCCCTTACTTGGAGGTAGAACTTATCATTAAAAACAAAATAGTTGTGGCTGAGGACAAATCTGAGTAGGTTCAGAATAAAATTGTTTTTCTCTATATTTTCTGATCCTTCCATTTTAAGGAAATACTCAATTGCATGACATCCCCATTTGTGATCGATTGACGTATAGAGGGATTCAACGTCACAAGTTGCAAAGAAAGTTTCCTCATCAAGGATTATCCCCTCGATTTTCCTCAAAACATCCATTGTGTCTCTCACATACGATGGTAATGTTAGGACAATTTCTCTAAGTCTGAAATTGTTGATGAATTAAGCAAAGAAATCTCAGACCTTAATGTCAAATTACACAAATTTGAACCGTTAGATAATTTTAAAACGGCATATAAAAACTTAAGAGAAGAATTGGACAACAAGGAAAAAGAGATAATACAGACTAAGTGTGACAAACTGACTAGGGACATAAAAGATTTTGAGAAGGGTCGTGTCTTTACATGGGATGAAAAAAATCCCAGACGTAGGAGAAACTTTTTGCCCCCTAATACTAATAGAGAAGATATAACATCCTCAGAATGCGAATCTTCTGCTGCAGAAGATAATGAGGAAATACCTCAAAATAGAACCCTGCTAGTCCAAAACGCAAGTGAGAGACAAGCAATACTCTCAAAAAACGAAGAGTCCAAAAAACCAAAAACAAAAGACAAAGAAGGGGCGGGCAGCCAAGATCGCAACCTAAGAAACAGGACCAGGTGGGGATACAAGAACAGGGGAATGAACAGGGAGGATTGGGGGAAACGCCCAAGATGGTGAAAAAAGATAATATGCAAATTATAAACCTATCAGACAAAATTCTCACGACTAACCATATTGATGTCTTGAGTAGGGGTTTATCTTTCTCCCCAACAAATAATATGAATCACTTTGAAATTATAAAAGATCTACATCTGTTTATCAGAAAATTGATTTTGAGTAAAATGTACAGCAAACATGATGATGATGATTTAGAGGAATCAGCACTATTAAATCTAGTGTCCCTTTTGGAAGAAAATGAGGATATGACATCAACCTCAACTGATTGGTTAACCAAGATTAGAAACAAATCTACTTTCATGCCCCTAATCTCACAATTCCCACAAATTGACACTTATCTTAAAGTAACAACCAGGGATATTCTGAAACTTGATAACAAGAATACATCAAATCTAAGTAAACAAGAACAATGGGCACTTAGGGACATCCAATCATGGCAAGACATCATAATAAAACCATCGGACAAGGGCGGGAATATTGTACTATGGCCGAAAGACATGTATATAATCGAAGCCCTTAGACAACTGGGGGATACCAATTGTTATAAACATCTCTTTGGAGACCCGACTACAGATTTTCTCTCTAAATATAAGAATATAATTGAAAAGGCTAAAAATGATGAACTAATTAACAGTAAAGAATACAAGTACTTAACTGTGAACAAACCAAAAACAGCTACCTTATATCTCCTCCCCAAGATTCACAAAAACAAAAGCATACCACCTGGGAGACCAATCGTCTCGGGCATAGGGAGTATGAGCGAACAAGCTTCAAGGTACATAGATTTCAGACTTAGAGAAATTGTCCTAACATTACCATCGTATGTGAGAGACACAATGGATGTTTTGAGGAAAATCGAGGGGATAATCCTTGATGAGGAAACTTTCTTTGCAACTTGTGACGTTGAATCCCTCTATACGTCAATCGATCACAAATGGGGATGTCATGCAATTGAGTATTTCCTTAAAATGGAAGGATCAGAAAATATAGAGAAAAACAATTTTATTCTGAACCTACTCAGATTTGTCCTCAGCCACAACTATTTTGTTTTTAATGATAAGTTCTACCTCCAAGTAAGGGGCACGGCAATGGGCACGGCATGTGCCCCTACGTATGCCAACTTGTACTTAGGATGGTGGGAAAGAGAAACTGTCTTTGGAGATCAAATGCAGAAATATGCTGAACACATTTTGTTGTGGCTGAGGTACATTGATGATGTCTTCATCCTATGGAAAGGGGACATCAACATCTTTAAGACATTCATTAATGAGCTGAATACCAATGATTTGAATCTAAGATTAACTTTTGAAGTTAACTATGATACAGTGACTTTTTTGGATTTAAATATTTCCAGAGATATGTTCAATACAATCCAAACGGATTTACACAGAAAAGAAACGGCAACGAATTCTATACTGAGATTTGAGAGTGCACACCATAATTCCACCAAAAAAGCAATTCCATATGGTGAATTTTTGCGCCTACGGCGTAACTGCTCAGAAATTACAAAATTTAAGGAACAGGCCCAAGATCTTAAAATACGGCTCAAAGAGAGGGGCTATCCAAACTCAGTACTTAAGAAGGCATATCATAGATCACTTCATACATGCAGATCAGACCTCTTAGTACCTAAAAGAAAAGAGAACAGCGATCAAAAAGTGAGGTTTGTGGCTACTTATAATGATTCACATAAGGAAATCTCACAAATTTTGAATAAACATATTCACATACTTCAAACAGATGAAGATCTAGCAAGGAAAGTGGGGGACAGAGTACAAGTCTCGTGGAGACGAGCACCCACAATCAGAGATAAAATTGTTAAGAGTCATTTTATCAAAAATGTTAACAAAAGAAAAGACAACCTCAAGGGCACACACCCTTGTGGAACATGTAAGTTCTGCCCATATATGTGTAAAGTTCAACAAATGGAGATCTTTCCCAAAGGGACTATATATATGAATGACTTCTACAATTGTAGAACTAGAAACATCATATATTGCATACAGTGTGTTTGCAACAAAAGATATGTGGGCATGTCAACTAGAGAACTAAGAACAAGACTTGGGGAACATATTGGCAATATCCGTAACGCTGAAAAAGATCTGGAAAATGGAAAGAAAATTACATCAGTTGCCAAACATTTTCTAGACAAACATAAAGGAAAACCTGACTTAACATGCTGGATATTACAGAGAATTAGACCAGGGATTAGAGGCGGTAACATTGAAACGACTCTTCTAAGAGAAGAGACAAAATGGATTTTCAGACTTCAGACCATGGCCCCCAAAGGCCTTAATGAACAACTATCTTTTAGTTCATACTTATGAAACGATCATACTTATAGACCACACTGATCCTTCCCATACACATGTATGAGAATCAGAAAGATGCCACAGATTATATGTTCAATAATGTTGAATCAGAGAGTATAGATAATCTCACATACAATGACATATATTTGTTTCTGATCCAATGGATGATAACATCAGAAAACCAAGAAATGGTGTATGTCAATACATGAGTATGGGTAGTTATAACATACAACAGGTATAAGAATAAACAATTAGCATAACCACACAAGGGAACCTACATAATTTAGCTATATCTGAGTTGTTATACCATAATAGAGTTCTACCACATTCTCTTGATATCCAGATATCTATACAGAGTAAGCATAGATGACCTCAAACCTCCAGAGGTGCCCTTTTAATATCCCAATTTAAGATCTCTTCATATGAAAATGATAATCATTGATCTATACAATCAAGTTATGTCATAGAACTATTGGGAGTTAACACCCTTGTTAATATCCTAACATAACGGTACCTAGATATAAGTAACAAACAATTATGAACATGTAAAAAACACATGAATATGGATAGTAAGAAGAAAGAATGGACAGTGATAAACACTGATCCATCCATCTATATCGTAACAACAATTCTGTGTGAACATGGTAAACATATAAATAAAGATGTTTTAAAAACAAAAAGATCAAAACAGAATCTAATAATTTAATACTTTAGGTATTTAATATAAAGAAACGAACATATTGACAAACAGATTACTTTTTCAAAAAGAGCATTTATGCACAAGCTACACATCCGTGTGGATGTGTTAATACACATGTGGGACACGAGATCAGAACCCAATTATTTTAATAAATTCTTTTTCTGACAGATATTAAATATATTGTTTTTCCTAAAGATGTTCACATAAAAGATTTTCCCAAATAATCAGCACTGCCCATTTTTTAGAATAAGATACATCCGTTTAAGATACCAGTTTAACAGAATAACGGAATTAATACAAGTGGTTAATATTGTCTAAGGTGTGTAAACACGGATAAGCTTCTCAAAAGATGAGGCAACTCACATTAATACCAAGTATTAGTACGGTTTTCATCCGATCACAACATCTAAGATATGCATGTGTACGCTCAGCATAGGCGATTGTCAATGGGACGCACTTCATAAGTATTCCGTAATAGCTAACATTTGCGTAACACAAAGCAATATATACGTGATCTGTGAAAATCCTATTCCTAACCTTTTGTTTACATTTGGGCCGGTGATTGTAACCTGATTGGCCGGCTATATTACACACCTCCATCTCCCTAACCCAGTAAGATACAACTATTTCCAATGACGTTACCAATGCCTTAGGATTGGTTACCCCTATCACGTGCTTTACACACACCTCTTTTTTGATTGGCTGGCGTAAATATAAATGAGGAGGCACAAAGGACGTTCGACGCCTTTGACAAAGCAGTAGGCGAAACGCGCGTCAGGCGTTCGCTCTGCTTCTCCTTATGCTCTATGTTTAAAATAGAAATTTCTTAATTTTGTTGGCCGTATGTCGGCAATTTAGCTTAAACTTGGTGGGTAAACTTGGTGGGTAGCTTAGCGGTTAAAAAACTTGCTGGTAAACTATTGTAAAATCATAGTATATGGTCAAAATCATAGTATATGGTCATTATAGGATTGTGGAGTATCCACAGTGTTCCTATATTTTTTGATAGCCTTACTTACGATAGCCTTATTCACTACCTTTAACCAAGTGATACTCTGTCCATCACCCATTAACGGGTTCTAAGCTAAAATATATTGATTTAGAATATTCTAATCTAGGGGTTATTCCCCTTATGTATAACGAGAAGCGCATATATATATCATTTTAATAAAAACAAGCTGTGTCACAGAACACTATCATATTATTGGAAGACGTCTCCAATAATACCTTAACTTCTCAGGGGGGTATTTACACTTAACACTGTGTAATTTTTTTTTTTTTTTTTTTTTTTTTGGGGGGCAATCTGTATATTTAAGAATTTATTAGGCATTACTCATGCTATCTTGTGGTCCAAACCAAACCAGTTAGTTTTTGGGTTGGGACAATGCTGCAAAATTGTTTAAGCACCTCACTCAGCCACCAGTAATTTACAACTAGTTTGGAATATAATATTACATATTTGATTCCCCATCAAATCGAGATCGCAATTCACACCAATAAGTTATACACTATCCCCCTGTGTGATCCCTGACACAGCAATTTTAATGTTCCTTTCACACCTATTTTTACCTTAAGCAAGTTATGTTGGATGACTTAGATCATCTCTAGGGAAATTTGAAACTAATGAATATAAATAAATTCCCATGGTAATAGAAAACTAAATATAGATTGATAGAGGCTATTTATTAAACAGCATTTATCTAGCTGTTCCTATGTGACTTACAAATGACAATTTAGTACCATTTGGGATACATTTTTTGAAAACATCAAATCTCCCCATTTTATATGTTTTGTTTTCTTGTCATTTAAATATTTTAAAGATATCAATAAAAGTTATATTTTAATCTTTTCCTTAGTGCCTTTTCTACAATATCAGATCGAAAATAAAGTTTTCCATTTAAGTGTGCCACAAGATACCTTCTTTTCTTTCCTTATATTTCTTTGATATTAAACCAGGTATCAGGCACTGCCCTCCAGGGATACATAGGCCTACCCTGTTGGGATAATTTTGGGAAACTTTGACCTGTCCCCAAACGTAAATCCCCTTTTCTTAGGGGAATTACTAAAATTCTAATATATACAATTGGACTATTCTGTAGTCTTTCCGGGGATTCAATATGACTTCCATCAATTTGATGGATGATTTTCTCTCTAGAGAGAAAGAACGCCAAGCAAATATTGATAAAACCTTTTCTAACTTTAATTCAGAGGGTAACCAAAACAAAGAGATAACAGACTGGGAAACAGGTCTAAAATTACTGGGAGAACTCCTAAGGAAACATACCCGATCTGTTTGGAACAAAAGCACCTACGATCGGTACCTTGCCAAACATATTATACCAAGAGGTCTAAGGGTCAGACTTTTTCCATCATTTTCATTTCATATTGAAAGCTATAGGGAGAGATGGGAACAAGCCCTAATATCTTGCTCTGAAGTACTAGTCGCCATTTTATCTGACTATGAAACAGAAATTGTTGATGAATTAAGCAAAGAAATCTCAGACCTTAATGTCAAATTACACAAATTTGAACCGTTAGATAATTTTAAAACGGCATATAAAAACTTAAGAGAAGAATTGGACAACAAGGAAAAAGAGATAATACAGACTAAGTGTGACAAACTGACTAGGGACATAAAAGATTTTGAGAAGGGTCGTGTCTTTACATGGGATGAAAAAAATCCCAGACGTAGGAGAAACTTTTTGCCCCCTAATACTAATAGAGAAGATATAACATCCTCAGAATGCGAATCTTCTGCTGCAGAAGATAATGAGGAAATACCTCAAAATAGAACCCTGCTAGTCCAAAACGCAAGTGAGAGACAAGCAATACTCTCAAAAAACGAAGAGTCCAAAAAACCAAAAACAAAAGACAAAGAAGGGGCGGGCAGCCAAGATCGCAACCTAAGAAACAGGACCAGGTGGGGATACAAGAACAGGGGAATGAACAGGGAGGATTGGGGGAAACGCCCAAGATGGTGAAAAAAGATAATATGCAAATTATAAACCTATCAGACAAAATTCTCACGACTAACCATATTGATGTCTTGAGTAGGGGTTTATCTTTCTCCCCAACAAATAATATGAATCACTTTGAAATTATAAAAGATCTACATCTGTTTATCAGAAAATTGATTTTGAGTAAAATGTACAGCAAACATGATGATGATGATTTAGAGGAATCAGCACTATTAAATCTAGTGTCCCTTTTGGAAGAAAATGAGGATATGACATCAACCTCAACTGATTGGTTAACCAAGATTAGAAACAAATCTACTTTCATGCCCCTAATCTCACAATTCCCACAAATTGACACTTATCTTAAAGTAACAACCAGGGATATTCTGAAACTTGATAACAAGAATACATCAAATCTAAGTAAACAAGAACAATGGGCACTTAGGGACATCCAATCATGGCAAGACATCATAATAAAACCATCGGACAAGGGCGGGAATATTGTACTATGGCCGAAAGACATGTATATAATCGAAGCCCTTAGACAACTGGGGGATACCAATTGTTATAAACATCTCTTTGGAGACCCGACTACAGATTTTCTCTCTAAATATAAGAATATAATTGAAAAGGCTAAAAATGATGAACTAATTAACAGTAAAGAATACAAGTACTTAACTGTGAACAAACCAAAAACAGCTACCTTATATCTCCTCCCCAAGATTCACAAAAACAAAAGCATACCACCTGGGAGACCAATCGTCTCGGGCATAGGGAGTATGAGCGAACAAGCTTCAAGGTACATAGATTTCAGACTTAGAGAAATTGTCCTAACATTACCATCGTATGTGAGAGACACAATGGATGTTTTGAGGAAAATCGAGGGGATAATCCTTGATGAGGAAACTTTCTTTGCAACTTGTGACGTTGAATCCCTCTATACGTCAATCGATCACAAATGGGGATGTCATGCAATTGAGTATTTCCTTAAAATGGAAGGATCAGAAAATATAGAGAAAAACAATTTTATTCTGAACCTACTCAGATTTGTCCTCAGCCACAACTATTTTGTTTTTAATGATAAGTTCTACCTCCAAGTAAGGGGCACGGCAATGGGCACGGCATGTGCCCCTACGTATGCCAACTTGTACTTAGGATGGTGGGAAAGAGAAACTGTCTTTGGAGATCAAATGCAGAAATATGCTGAACACATTTTGTTGTGGCTGAGGTACATTGATGATGTCTTCATCCTATGGAAAGGGGACATCAACATCTTTAAGACATTCATTAATGAGCTGAATACCAATGATTTGAATCTAAGATTAACTTTTGAAGTTAACTATGATACAGTGACTTTTTTGGATTTAAATATTTCCAGAGATATGTTCAATACAATCCAAACGGATTTACACAGAAAAGAAACGGCAACGAATTCTATACTGAGATTTGAGAGTGCACACCATAATTCCACCAAAAAAGCAATTCCATATGGTGAATTTTTGCGCCTACGGCGTAACTGCTCAGAAATTACAAAATTTAAGGAACAGGCCCAAGATCTTAAAATACGGCTCAAAGAGAGGGGCTATCCAAACTCAGTACTTAAGAAGGCATATCATAGATCACTTCATACATGCAGATCAGACCTCTTAGTACCTAAAAGAAAAGAGAACAGCGATCAAAAAGTGAGGTTTGTGGCTACTTATAATGATTCACATAAGGAAATCTCACAAATTTTGAATAAACATATTCACATACTTCAAACAGATGAAGATCTAGCAAGGAAAGTGGGGGACAGAGTACAAGTCTCGTGGAGACGAGCACCCACAATCAGAGATAAAATTGTTAAGAGTCATTTTATCAAAAATATTAACAAAAGAAAAGACAACCTCAAGGGCACACACCCTTGTGGAACATGTAAGTTCTGCCCATATATGTGTAAAGTTCAACAAATGGAGATCTTTCCCAAAGGGACTATATATATGAATGACTTCTACAATTGTAGAACTAGAAACATCATATATTGCATACAGTGTGTTTGCAACAAAAGATATGTGGGCATGTCAACTAGAGAACTAAGAACAAGACTTGGGGAACATATTGGCAATATCCGTAACGCTGAAAAAGATCTGGAAAATGGAAAGAAAATTACATCAGTTGCCAAACATTTTCTAGACAAACATAAAGGAAAACCTGACTTAACATGCTGGATATTACAGAGAATTAGACCAGGGATTAGAGGCGGTAACATTGAAACGACTCTTCTAAGAGAAGAGACAAAATGGATTTTCAGACTTCAGACCATGGCCCCCAAAGGCCTTAATGAACAACTATCTTTTAGTTCATACTTATGAAACGATCATACTTATAGACCACACTGATCCTTCCCATACACATGTATGAGAATCAGAAAGATGCCACAGATTATATGTTCAATAATGTTGAATCAGAGAGTATAGATAATCTCACATACAATGACATATATTTGTTTCTGATCCAATGGATGATAACATCAGAAAACCAAGAAATGGTGTATGTCAATACATGAGTATGGGTAGTTATAACATACAACAGGTATAAGAATAAACAATTAGCATAACCACACAAGGGAACCTACATAATTTAGCTATATCTGAGTTGTTATACCATAATAGAGTTCTACCACATTCTCTTGATATCCAGATATCTATACAGAGTAAGCATAGATGACCTCAAACCTCCAGAGGTGCCCTTTTAATATCCCAATTTAAGATCTCTTCATATGAAAATGATAATCATTGATCTATACAATCAAGTTATGTCATAGAACTATTGGGAGTTAACACCCTTGTTAATATCCTAACATAACGGTACCTAGATATAAGTAACAAACAATTATGAACATGTAAAAAACACATGAATATGGATAGTAAGAAGAAAGAATGGACAGTGATAAACACTGATCCATCCATCTATATCGTAACAACAATTCTGTGTGAACATGGTAAACATATAAATAAGGATGTTTTAAAAACAAAAAGATCAAAACAGAATCTAATAATTTAATACTTTAGGTATTTAATATAAAGAAACGAACATATTGACAAACAGATTACTTTTTCAAAAAGAGCATTTATGCACAAGCTACACATCCGTGTGGATGTGTTAATACACATGTGGGACACGAGATCAGAACCCAATTATTTTAATAAATTCTTTTTCTGACAGATATTAAATATATTGTTTTTCCTAAAGATGTTCACATAAAAGATTTTCCCAAATAATCAGCACTGCCCATTTTTTAGAATAAGATACATCCGTTTAAGATACCAGTTTAACAGAATAACGGAATTAATACAAGTGGTTAATATTGTCTAAGGTGTGTAAACACGGATAAGCTTCTCAAAAGATGAGGCAACTCACATTAATACCAAGTATTAGTACGGTTTTCATCCGATCACAACATCTAAGATATGCATGTGTACGCTCAGCATAGGCGATTGTCAATGGGACGCACTTCATAAGTATTCCGTAATAGCTAACATTTGCGTAACACAAAGCAATATATACGTGATCTGTGAAAATCCTATTCCTAACCTTTTGTTTACATTTGGGCCGGTGATTGTAACCTGATTGGCCGGCTATATTACACACCTCCATCTCCCTAACCCAGTAAGATACAACTATTTCCAATGACGTTACCAATGCCTTAGGATTGGTTACCCCTATCACGTGCTTTACACACACCTCTTTTTTGATTGGCTGGCGTAAATATAAATGAGGAGGCACAAAGGACGTTCGACGCCTTTGACAAAGCAGTAGGCGAAACGCGCGTCAGGCGTTCGCTCTGCTTCTCCTTATGCTCTATGTTTAAAATAGAAATTTCTTAATTTTGTTGGCCGTATGTCGGCAATTTAGCTTAAACTTGGTGGGTAAACTTGGTGGGTAGCTTAGCGGTTAAAAAACTTGCTGGTAAACTATTGTAAAATCATAGTATATGGTCAAAATCATAGTATATGGTCATTATAGGATTGTGGAGTATCCACAGTGTTCCTATATTTTTTGATAGCCTTACTTACGATAGCCTTATTCACTACCTTTAACCAAGTGATACTCTGTCCATCACCCATTAACGGGTTCTAAGCTAAAATATATTGATTTAGAATATTCTAATCTAGGGGTTATTCCCCTTATGTATAACGAGAAGCGCATATATATATCATTTTAATAAAAACAAGCTGTGTCACAGAACACTATCATATTATTGGAAGACGTCTCCAATAATACCTTAACTTCTCAGGGGGGTATTTACACTTAACACTGTGTAATTTTTTTTTTTTTTTTTTGGGGGCAATCTGTATATTTAAGAATTTATTAGGCATTACTCATGCTATCTTGTGGTCCAAACCAAACCAGTTAGTTTTTGGGTTGGGACAATGCTGCAAAATTGTTTAAGCACCTCACTCAGCCACCAGTAATTTACAACTAGTTTGGAATATAATATTACATATTTGATTCCCCATCAAATCGAGATCGCAATTCACACCAATAAGTTATACACTATCCCCCTGTGTGATCCCTGACACAGCAATTTTAATGTTCCTTTCACACCTATTTTTACCATAAGCAAGTTATGTTGGATGACTTAGATCATCTCTAGGGAAATTTGAAACTAATGAATATAAATAAATTCCCATGGTAATAGAAAACTAAATATAGATTGATAGAGGCTATTTATTAAACAGCATTTATCTAGCTGTTCCTATGTGACTTACAAATGACAATTTAGTACCATTTGGGATACATTTTTTGAAAACATCAAATCTCCCCATTTTATATGTTTTGTTTTCTTGTCATTTAAATATTTTAAAGATATCAATAAAAGTTATATTTTAATCTTTTCCTTAGTGCCTTTTCTACAATATCAGATCGAAAATAAAGTTTTCCATTTAAGTGTGCCACAAGATACCTTCTTTTCTTTCCTTATATTTCTTAAACCTTTATCTTCTCCTGAAGAGAAGATAAAAACAAAATTTATGCTTACCTGATAAATTTATTTCTCTTGTGGTGTATCCAGTCCACGGATTCATCCATTACTTGTGGGATATTCTCCTTCCCAACAGGAAACTGCAAGAGGATCACCCACAGCAGAGCTGTCTATATAGCTCCTCCCCTAACTGCCACCTCCCAGTCATTCGACCGAAGACAAGCAAGAGAAAGGAGAAACTATAGGGTGCAGTGGTGACTGTAGTTTAAAAATTAAAAAACACCTGCCTTAAAATGACAGGGCGGGCCGTGGACTGGATACACCACAAGAGAAATAAATTTATCAGGTAAAAGCATAAATTTTGCTTTCTCTTGTAAGGTGTATCCAGTTCACGGATTCATCCATTACTTGTGGGATACCAATACCAAAGCTATAGGACACGGATGAAGGGAGGGACA
This sequence comes from Bombina bombina, assembly GCF_027579735.1. Classification (NCBI taxonomy): domain Eukaryota; kingdom Metazoa; phylum Chordata; class Amphibia; order Anura; family Bombinatoridae; genus Bombina; species Bombina bombina. The sequence continues at coordinate 34,985,020 of NC_069499.1, read as the reverse complement.
CGGCAGGCACTTAAATGGAAGGCACCACTGCCTGTAAGACCTTTCTCCCAAAAATAGCATCCGAAGAAGCAAAAGTATCAAATTTGTAAAATTTAGAAAAAGTATGAAGCGAAGACCAAGTCGCCTCCTTACAAATCTGTTCAACAGAAGCCTCATTTTTAAAGGCCCATGTGGAAGCCACCGCTCTAGTGGAATGAGCTGTAATTCTTACAGGAGGCTGCTGGCCAGCAGTTTCATAAGCTAAGCGGATTATACTTCTTAACCAAAAAGAAAGAGAAGTTGCTGAAGCCTTTTGGCCTTTTCTCTGTCCAGAGTAGACAACAAACAATGCAGATGTTTGACAAAAATCTTTAGTAGCTTGTAAATAAAACTTTAAAGCACGAACCACGTCAAGATTGTGTAATATACGTTCCTTCTTTGAAGAAGGATTAGGACACAGTGACGGAACAACAATCTCTTGATTGATATTCTTATTGGATACCACCTTAGGAAGAAACCCAGGTTTGGTATGCAAAACTACCTTATCTGCATGGAAGATCAGATAAGGGGAATCACACTGCAAGGCAAATAACTCTGAAACTCTTTGAGCCGAAGAGATAGCTACCAAGAACAGAACTTTCCAAGATAAAAGCTTGATATCTATGGAATGCAGAGGTTCAAACGGAACCCCTTGAAGAACTTTAAGAACTAAATTTAAACTCCATGGCGGAGCAACAGGTTTAAGCACAGGCTTGATTCTAACTAAAGCCTGACAAAACGCCTGAACGTCTGGAACATCCGCCAGACGCTTGTGCAAAAGAATAGACAGAGCAGAAATCTGTCCCTTTAAGGAACTAGCTGACAATCCCTTCTCCAATCCTTCTTGGAGAAAAGACAATATCCTGGGAATCCTGACTTTACTCCATGAGTAACCCTTGGATTCACACCAATGAAGATATTTACACCATATCTTATGATAGATTTTCCTGGTGACAGGCTTTCGAGCCTGAATTAAGGTATCAATGACCGAATCGGAAAAACCACGTTTTGACAAAATCAAGCGTTCAATCTCCAAGCAGTCAGACGCAGAGAAATTAGATTTGGATATTTGAAGGGACCTTGAAGTAGAAGGTCCTGCCTCTGCGGCAGAGTCCAAGGTGGAAAGGATGACATGTCCACCAGATCTGCGTACCAAGTCCTGCGTGGCCACGCAGGAGCTATCAAAATCACCAAAGCTCTCTCCTGCTTGATCTTGGCAATCAGCCGAGGGAGCAGAGGAAACGGTGGAAACACATAAGCCAGGTTGAAAGACCAAGTCGCTGCTAGAGCATCTATCAGCGCTGCCTTGGGATCCCTGGACCTGAACCCGTAACAAGGAAACTTGGCGTTCTGACGAGACGCCATGAGATCCAGTTCTGGTTTGCCCCAAAGTTGAATCAACTGTGCAAACACCTCCGGATGGAGTTCCCACTCCCCCGGATGAAAAGTCTGCCGACTTAGAAAATCCGCCTCCCAGTTCTCTACTCCTGGGATATGGATAGCTGATAGATGGCAAGAGTGAACCTCTGCTCATAGAATTATTTTTGAAACCTCCAACATTGCTAGGGAACTCCTTGTTCCCCCTTGATGGTTGATGTAAGCTACAGTCGTGAGGTTGTCCGACTGAAATCTGATGAACCTGACCGCAGCTAGCTGAGGCCAAGCCTGAAGAGCATTGAATATCGCTCTAAGTTCCAGAATGTTTATCGGAAGGAGTGTCTCCTCCTGAGTCCACAAGCCCTGAGCCTTCAGGGAGTTCCAGACTGCACCCCAGCCCAGAAGGTTTGCATCTGTCGTTACTATTGTCCAATCTGGCCTGCGGAAGGTCATACCCTTGGACAGATGGACCCGAGATAACCACCAGAGAAGATAATCCCTGGTCTCTTGATCCAGATTTAGTAGAGGGGACAAATCTGTGTAATCTCCATTCCACTGACTGAGTATGCAGAGTTGCAGCGGTCTGAGATGTAGGCGGGCAAACGGCACTATGTCCATTGCCGCTACTATTAAGCCGATTACTTCCATACACTGAGCCACTGAAGGGCGAGAAGTAGAATAAAGAACACGGCAGGAATTTAGAAGTTTTGACAACCTGGCCTCTGTCAGGTAAATCTTCATTTCTACAGAATCTATCAGAGTTCCTAGGAAGGAAACTCTTGTGAGAGGGGATAGAGAACTTTTTTCTTCATTCACTTTTCACCCATGTGACCTCAGAAATGCCAGAACAATGTCTGTGTGAGACCTGGCAACTTGAAAAGTCGACGCCTGTATAAGAATGTCGTCTGAGTAAGGGGCTACTGCTATAGCCCGCAGCCTTAGGACCGCTAGAAGGGACCCTAGAACCTTTGTAAAGATTCTTGGTGCTGTGGCCAACCCGAAGGGAAGAGCCACAAACTGGTAGTGCCTGTATTGACCCTCCTGGATCATAGGAAGGATGGTTCGAATAGTCTCCATCTTGAAGGATGGGACTCTGAGAAATTTGTTTAAGATCTTGAGATCTAAGATTGGTCTGAATGTTCCCTCTTTCTTGGGAACAACAAACAGATTTGAATAAAAGCCCTGTCCCTGTTCCTCCTGCGGAATTGGGTGGATCACTCCCATAACTAGGAGGTCTTGAAATCTTCCTTTTGGGGGAGAGGTTTTGAATTCCAGAAGATAACCCTTGGACACAATTTCCAATGCCCAGGGATCCTGGACATCTCTTGCCCAAGCCTGGGCGAAGAGAGAGAGTCTGCCCCCTACTAGATCCGTTTCCGGATCGGGGGCTGCTTCTTCATGCTGTCTTAGAGGCAGCAGCAGGCTTCTTGGCCTGTTTCCCCTTGTTCCAAGCCTGGTTAGGTCTCCAAACCGGCTTAGACTGGGCAAAAGTTCCCTCTTGTTTTGTGTTAGAGGAAGTTGAAGCTGCGCCACTCTTGAAGTTTCGAAAGGGCCGAAAACTAGACTGTTTGGTCCTTAATTTGTTGGACCTGTCTTGAGGAAGGGCGTGACCTTTTCCTCCAGTGATGTCAGAAATGATCTCCTTCAGTCCAGGCCCGAATAGGATCTGTCCTTTGAAGGGAATGTTGAGAAGTTTAGACTTTGAAGTCACGTCAGCTGACCAGGATTTAAGCCATAGCGCCCTACCCGCCTGAATAGCAAAACGTGAATTTTTAGCCGTTAGCTTGGTTAAATGAACAACGGCGTCAGAAACAAATGAATTGGCTAGCTTAAGGGCCCTAAGCTTGTCAATAATATCTTCCAACGGGGTTTCAACCTGTAGAGCCTCCTCTAGGGACTCAAACCAGAAAGCCGCGGCAGCAGTGACTGGGACAATGCATGCAAGAGGCTGGAGAATAAAACCTTGTTGAATAAAAATTTTCTTAAGGTAACCCTCTAATTTTTTATCCATTGGATCTAGAAAAGCACAACTGTCCTCGACAGGGATAGTGGTACGCTTAGCTAGAGTAGAAACTGCTCCCTCCACCTTAGGGACCGTCTGCCATAAGTCCCGGGTAGCGGCGTCTATAGGAAACATCTTTTTAAAAACAGAAGGGTGAGAGAACGGTACACCTGGTCTATCCCATTTCTTAGTAATAATTTCGGAAAACCTTTTAGGGATTGGAAAAACATCAGTGTAAGTAGATACTGCATAGTATTTATCCAATCTACATAATTTCTCTGGGACTACAATAGTGTCACAGTCGTCCAGAGTTGCTAAAACCTCCCTGAGCAATACGCGGAGGTGTTCAAGCTTAAATTTAAATGTAGACATATCAGAATCAGATTGAAGTATCTTCCCTGAATCAGAAAAATCACCCACAGATTGAAGCTCCCCTGCTTCAGCTTCATTATATTGTGAGGGTGTATCAGAGATAGCTACTAAAGCGTCAGAGAGCTCTGTATTTATTCTAGTCCCAGAGCTGTCTCGCTTTCCTTGCAATCCTGGCAGTTTAGATAATACCTCTGTAAGGGTATGATTCATAACTGCCGCCAGGTCTTGCAAGGTATACGCAATGGGCGCGCTAGATGTACTTGACGTCCCCTGAGTGGGATTTATAGGATCTGACACGTGGGGAGAGTTAGACGGCATAACTTCCTCCTTGTCAATTTCTTCTGGTGATAAATTTTTTAAAGCCAGAATATGGTCTTTGTAATCTATAGTAAAATCAGTGAATTTGGTACACATTCTAAGAGGGGGTTCCACAATGGCTTCTAAACATAATGAACAATGAGTTTCCTCTATGTCAGACATGTTTAAACAGACTAGTAATGAGACCAGCAAGCTTGGAAAACACTTTAATAACTGTGAACAAGCAAAAAATAAAAACGGTACTGTGCCTTTAAGAGAAAAAAACAATCACATAAACTGCTAAAACAGTGAAAAAAGCAGTAAATCTTACGAAATTTTTAGTGTGTATAATAGGCTGAAAGAGCATTGCACCCACTTGCAAATGGATGATTAACCCCTTAGTTTCAAAACCGGATCAAAAAAACGATATAAACGTTTTTAAACAGTCACAACAAACTGCCACAGCTCTACTGTGGCCCTACCTGCCCATACAACAACTTTGGAAGGCATAAAAACCCCTTAGAGAGGTCCTATATGTTCAGGGGATTCCTTCAGGGAAGCTGGATGTCTCAAGCTGCAAAAACTAATGGAAAATAGGCCCCTCCCAACCTGTACTCACAGTGAGAGGGCCTTAAAAAGCTATCCCTAGGCAAAAAAACTGGGCCCCAGAATAAAGTTTTATCACCAATATGAAATAAACGTTTATACACCTCAAGCAAACGTTATATCTATTCAGTAATGTGAGTAAATAATAAAAATATTACCCTTTACAGCAAGCATGATACTAGTTGTTATTAAATCACTGTAATCAGGCTTACCTTAAATAAATCCGGTATTGTCAGCATTTTCTAGCTTATCATTTCTCTAGAAAAATTTAAAACTGCACATACCTCAGAGCAGGAGACCCTGCTATTCCCCCAGCTGAAGTTACCCATCTCTTCAGTTATGTGTGAGAACAGCAATGGATCTTAGTTACAACCTGCTAAGATCATCAAAGACCACAGGCAGACTCTTCAACTTTCTGCCTGAGGCTAAAATAGTACAACTCCGGTACCATTTGAAAATAACAAACTTTTGATTGAAGATAAACTACATTAATGCACCACATCTCTCTAGCTGCTTCCCTTGTCGAGAGCTGCAAGAGAATGACTGGGAGGTGGCAGTTAGGGGAGGAGCTATATAGACAGCTCTGCTGTGGGTGATCCTCTTGCAGCTTCCTGTTGGGAAGGAGAATATCCCACAAGTAATGGATGAATCCGTGGACTGGATACACCTTACAAGAGAAATACTGGTAATCCTCACCTGGCTCCAGGAAAAACCCTAGATTGGCACCAATAAAGGTATATACACCATACCTTATGGTAAATCTTGGTAGTAACAGGTTTGCAAGCCTGAATCATAGTATCAATGACAACTTCAGAAAAAACACGCCCATACAGAACTGGGCGTTCAATCTCCAAGCAGTCAGCTTCAGAGAATCCAGATTTGGAGGGAGGAAAGAACCCTGATTAGAAGGTCCTTCCTCAGAGAAAACCTCCAAGGAGGAAGAAATTACATTTTTACCAGATGGGCAAACCAGATCCTGGGAGGCCATGCAGGAGCTATTAGAATAACCGTTGATCTCTCCAGCTTAATACGAGCAATGACTCGTGAAAGGAGAGCAAACGAAGGAAACTGGTAAGCCAGAGAGAAAGTCCAAGGAACCGCTAGAGGATCTATCAGAGCGGCCTGAGAATCTCTTGGCCTAGAACTGTACCTTAGAAACTTGGTGTTTTGACGAGACGCCATCAGATCCAAGTCCGGAACCCTCCGCCTGAGGGTTATCATTGAGAACACTTCCGGATGAAGAGCCCACTCCCGGAAAGGTCAATCTGCTAAAAAAATCCGCCTCCCTGTTGTCCACCCCTGGAATGTGGATAGCAGATAGGAGACCAACGTAAGCTACCGCCCACCGCAGAATGTGAGTCACCTCCTTCATAGCCAAGGAACTTCGAGTTCCTCCCTAGAGGATAATGCAACTACTGAGATGATTATGACCGACAGAAAAAAGATAAACCGGATGAAATATAATTGAGGCCAAGTAGTCAAGACATTGAAGATTGTTCTCAACTCTAAGATGATTATCTGGTAGAGAAGACTCATCCCAAGTCCACCGTCCCTGGGCTTTTAATGAGCCCCAAACTGCTCCCTAGTCTAGACAGCTGGCGTCCGTGGTCTAATCACCCAGGAAGGTCTCAGGAAGCATGTGTTCGCACATCCTCCATTGACAAAGGCAAAGAGAATGACTGGGGATTATAGGTAAGGGAAGTTACACTTAACAGCTTTGCTGGGGTGCTCTTTGCCTCCTCCTGCTGGCCAGGAGTTGAATATCCCACTGGTAATTGGAATGACGCTGTGGACTCTCCATGTCATAGGAAAGAAACTAAAAGAAGCTATTAGCATCATATTGAGCATAGGCATGTAAAAGAGATAATGTATTGGAGCCAGCTTATGCGGGCAAGGTAGTGTCATGAGAGGTAAGATATCAGTGAATGGTAGGCTGAAAGGCCCAGATAATATTGCATCAAACAAATTTGCATCAAAGATAGAGGCAAGAATAAATAGCAGAAATGTGTAGTATGACTTGTCAAAATCTTCTTGCTCTTTCTAAGCTGTTCAAGGATGACTTAGGTTGGCAAGCATAACAAATAGGCAGTGTCCTGCACCTGTGTTGAAAATAGTGTGCAAGCTATGTAAATGTACATGAACAAGCATTAGACAATGGCACGTACTACCCTTAATCACGTCCTGTTTGTACCTGTATTTATAAATAAAGAAGATATATGTCTTATTGCATAGTGGTGCTGATGTGTTTGGGAGGAAAGCATGTGATCTTGCATGCAGTCTTAGCATAATGAGGCCTATTTATCAAGCCGTCAACCGCAAATACGCTGGAATTCCGCAGCTTAATTGTGGCGAGCATGATTTGACCCATTTATCAAAGCCTACAGACCGGCAAAAGTTGAAATCTGTGACGTAACATACGATCCGCCGGTCTCAGTCCGACACAGATCGATGCTTACATCATTATAGATGTTACGAATACCAATTCGGCACTATCTGACAACTTTTGCCATTTATCAAATTTCTAACACTATACCGGCCCAGCGTACCTGGTCATTCAAGATGGCGTCCCTTACATTCCGATTGGCTGATAGAATTCTATCAGCCAATAGGAATTAAGGTGGAAAAAATCCTATTGGCTGTTGCAATCAGCCAATAGGATTGAGCTCACATTCTATTGGCTGATTGGAATAGCCAATAGAATGCAAGCTCAATCCTATTGGCTGATTGCAACAGCCAATAGGATTTTTTCCACCTTTATTCCTATTGGCTGATAGAATTCTATTAGCCAATCGGAATGTAAGGGACGCCATCTTGGATGACGTCATTTAAAGGAAACTTCATTCTACGTCGACCATCAGAAGAACAGGATGCTCGGCACTGGATGTCTTGAAGATGGAGCCGCTCCGCACCGGATGGATGAAGATAGAAGATGCCATCTGGATGAAGACTTCTGCCGGCTTGGATGAAGACTTCGGCCTGCTTGGATGAAGACTTCTGCCGGCTTCACTGAGGACTTCTGCCGCTTGGATGAGGATGGATGTCCGGTCTTTGAAAACTGTAAGTGGATCTTCAGGGGTTAGTGTTAGGTTTTTTTAAGGGTTTATTGGGTGGGTTTTAATATTAGGTTAGGAACTTTGAGCTGAAAAAGAGCTAAATGCCCTTTTCAGGGTAATGTGGAGCTTAGGTTTTTATTTGGGGGGTTTGGTTGTGTGGGTGGTGGGTTTTACTGTTGGGGGTGTTTGTATTTTATTTTACAGGTAAAAGAGCTGATTTCTTTGGGGGCAATGCCCAGCAAAAGGCCCTTTTAAGGGCCATTGGAAGTTTTTTTGTAGGCTAGGGTTTTTTTTATTTTGGGGGGCTTTTTTATTTTGATAGGGCTATTAGATTAGGTGTAATTAGTTTAAATATTTGATAAATTATTTTTTATTTTGTGTAACTTAGTTGTTATTTTTTTGTAACTTAGTAATTTTTTATTGTAGATTTAAATAACTTGAGTAGGGTTAGGTTTTAAAATATGTAATATAGTTAATTTAATTGTTAGTTTAATGTAATTTTAGTATAATAGTTAGGATAGCTTAATTAATAGTTTAATTTAGTTTATTTTAATTCTAAAGGTAAGTTTAAATTTATTATAAGATAGGGATGAGGTAATTATAATGTAAAGTTAGCGGGTTGTTAGGTTTAGGGGTTAATAGCTTAATTTAGTTTATGGAATAGGTTTAGTAAGTGGTAGTGATGTGGGAGGCCAGGGATTTAGGGGTTAATACATTTATTTAGTTGCGGAGAGGTCCGGGAGCGGCAGGATAGGGGTTAATAACTTTATTAGAGTTGCCGTGGGCTCCGGGAACGGAGGGATAGGGGTTAATAACTTTATTAGAGTTGCGGTGGGCTCCGGGAGCGGAGGGATAGGGTTTAATAACTTTATTAGAGTTGCGGTGGGCTCCGGGAGCAGAGGGATAAGGGTTAATAACTTTATTAGAGTTGAGGTGGGCTCCGGGAGCGGAGGGATAGGGGTTAATAACTTTATTAGAGTCGCTGTGGGCTCCGGGAGCAGCGGGATGGGGTTAATAACTTTATTTAGTTGCGGCGGGGTCCAGGATCGGCGGGATAGGGGTTAAACATTTTAGTATAGTGGTGGTGTTTAGTGACAGGGTATAAATAAAGTTGGGAAAAAGCTGAATAGCAGCGAGATCGATGACTGTTAGTTAACAACAGTCCTCTGCTCATCGCCCCGTACTTGGTGCGCAGCTTTTTGACAGCTTTTTTTATAAATATGGAGAGCGTATTCAGGTCCGTGGCCACGATGTTAGGCGAGTGTATTGGTGCCATTGAATGCAGCATAGTTGACGGCTTGATAAATATCCCTCAGAGGCTCATTTCACCTTTTCTAAGGTATTGGGCCATTTCTTGGTGGCTCTGTGAAATTGTGCAGAGAGGCTTTTAAGCACACGGAGGAATGTACACTGCTTTATGAGCCATAGATGGAACCCATGGGGGACTCATGAGACCCCAAGGTGTTTGCAAATTTACAATCATTCCATGCATATTTATACAGCATTTCATGGGTCAGTCAAACTTCCCTTTTGGACATGTTTGAGACAGACAAATTCCCTCAAAGATGGCAGTTGAGTAAGTGTCTTAGTAAAAAAAATTTTTATTCATGCACTTTACCTTGTGTGAGCATTTGTGCAATTCTGGGAAAGTAATGAGCGCTGTGTTTGATGAGTTTTCTACTAAAGAACAATCACATATTGTATTTGGTAACCTGGCTTTTTATTATGAATTATATATTTTATGCAATTGACATTTTTCATTGGTGATACTAAACACATATCTAATTTTATCCACAGTGCATTTTTCTGTACTGTGCTAACTACTATCTCATATGCAGTGAATAATATTTAAAGTGATTTATAATACCCTCTTTTATGCATACATTTTCACTATGGTTAATTCCAAGGTATTTAATACTGAATTAGGAACAGATGTGGAACTAGAACTAATGCACTTCCAGACTCTGGCCCAGTGGGACTTTTAAAAATGTTTCTTCCTCTCTCGCTTCCGCCATATCTATCCCTCTATCAATCCTTATATCAAACTCATTGTCTCTCCATCTACCATCCTAACATTGTTACTTCCTCCAATACTCCCTCTATTACTCTCTCTCTCCCCACTCACATCCTTCTCCACCACATAAAAAAACATTGTGTATGTGTGAGAGTTGTATTATGCAGTGTTGTATGAGTGTTTAGTGTGTGTAAACTAAATGTTTAGAAAAAATCAACAGACTTTTTTTTTTTAGACCCTATGACCTGTCTATACCTCTTAATGGTTTGTAATAATACAACCAAAATTAATTCAATTAACATAGATAGATAGATTGTATAAAAATATCTTTCTGTGAAGACCTGCAAATAATCAGCAAATAAGAATTGGAGGACGATGTAAAGTATGATAGGGCACCAGTAACATACACATTTAGCGAAGTGGTACTTAGAGTTCCCACTCGAGCATAAACTTGGTTAGATGTAAGTTTTTGCGTTCGTCAGGTAGCACGCATATTACAAGTTGTAAGTTAACCTAAAACTTATCACTCCTGCATTAACCCAACAGGAATTATTAATATTTTACATTCCAATGTTCTTCACATGCAGCACAAAGTTATTTTTTATTGTAAATATATATTTCTATAAATATTCATATAGATATATAGGTATAGATAAATATTTTCCATTAACATTATCACATATATATAGAAATATATAATTAATAATAAAACTTTAAAAAAATTCTATGTGAAGAACATAGGAAGGTAACATATGCATAATGTACTTTGGGTTTTGTGCTTTAGATCTAATGCGGTGTTGAGTTAGTGCACATGAAAACTTAGTTATCTTAAGGCACTTTATGAAAACATAAAAAAATATTAATAATAATTATTATTAATTATGATAGATACTGTAATATATTATATATATATATACACAAACACACATATAAATATATATATATATATATATATATATTCTATAGATTATTTTAGTACATCTATAATAATTATTTACATTAATTATTAATATTTTTCAATATTTTATCTTTAATAAATACATATTGCACCTTAATATAACTAATGTTGGGTTAGTTATATTATGGAGGATTACCGAAATATTGAATATCAAGTATTAAAAAAATATCAATAATAATGATTTAAACTTGTAATACAAGCACTCTTTCCATCGCACACAAAAAATTGGAAAAAACAATTATCGTTTACGTCCAAAAGTTAGTGTGCTGCTTGTCATGTAGCCCTTACTTTATCAAAAGCAATTAAGATTACTCTATATTCTGTACATCACATTGGTGTTTTAACTAAAGCATATGTATTGGAATAGCTTAGAAAATAAAGCCGAAAACAACCTGAACAGTATACAATTATTTTGCAATCCAAATGCATAGATTGCAATGGGTGTCCATTTCCATAGGAAAGGTATAAAATCACAATAATAATAGTTACTTTGTAGTTGTGCTGGAGACTTTTAGTTCAAGTTATGTGCTTGCAAACAGAGATTTCATTTATTTAGTAATCAATCTTTGTTTTTTAAAAGGACATTAATGCAGCTGTTCTACTGGGTGCAGCCATCTTGGAGATTGTATATTCTTGAACCTGTGCAATTACAGACCAGTGATGTTCCTGAGTGGCTTTTTCATAGCTGTATTATGCATTTCAGCTTAGCAAAATCAATACAGAGCAGGCGATTTACAGTTTTTATACACAGTGTATAAGTTATATTACATAATAAAATACTTGCATGAATAATATAGAACAATGCAGCCACTGCAGAAATGTAACACTCCTGTCTGTATTATGCACCTTACAACAGTCAGAAAGCTCGCAACATCACTGATATGTGAATGTGCACTGCTTCTGTCACAGAGTGCAGGAATACCTAGGGTACAATATGGTGGCACCCATTGTAAATATGTGCGTCTTGGCCAACCAGAAAGGGTTAAAAATAAGACAACAACTTAGAAGAGGGATGCAGGCACAGCAGGAAAAACAATCTCATGCCATTATAGTTGTGATCAGCAGGTTACTTTTTAAAGCTGTACATAACCAAAGTCAGGTTGATGCCTCGTGACTCACCTGTTAAGGTATTACAGATAAAAGGTAAATGTTTGGGGATATCTACTTGTACAAGTGTCAGTTGTTAATATAAATATTACTAGGAAGGAAGGCATTATGGTTTCATATCTGCATGATACTTCTGTTAAACAGGTAGGCCACAACTGACACATAACAGCTAATCTTGCATCTATCACTACAATTCTTCCACCTCTATCTTGTTGCTGTTACGGGGAATCAAATCCCCTGTTCAGACTCATTAGTGTCTATGAGGTTTTAATGACCTACTCAGTAGCAGTAAATGAAAAACTAATCCTTACTTTATTCCATTGGCCGAAGAGGATTAACTAATACAACCAATGCAATCAACCATGTAGTAGGGAGATTAAAATTTCTAATACAGTAAGTCTACACATTTCAATCTGCTACAGTAAGTAGCATTTAAGATTTATTTCCTTGGAATGTTTAAGCGCATTAAAACAGTAGTGTTATTGTAACGCAACATGTTTTCTTTTCTTGTGACACCTCTGTTGCTATTGCTTACAGATGGCGTTCTATTTTGTATTTATGTGCCTGGTTACACATTGCTATACAACAGTGTTTTTGTAAACAAGCAGCTATTAGCCTTTAATAAAAGGGAATTTAAACATGTAATTAAGTGGTGTTTAACATTTTCAATGAGTAGCAACACTACGTTTCCCAAGAGCTGACAAATTATATTTATAAAAATAAAAATCTATTTGTTTCTATTAACAAACTAGTGCTAAATACCTAAATATAAGTATATGCCCATAAAAATATACAATAGATATATAGATAGAAAATAAATTAGCCAGCAGATAGGGGAGTGGGGGAGCATATACAATGCAGTAGGTGGTCTGTAAGTAGGACAAGCCTAATAAACATGCAGAATGGGATCCTGTATGTTTGTCACGGGAGAGGGTAACATAGCAGGTTAGTTATTAAAGGTATTAGGTATTGGGTGGGGTTGTTGTGGTTAGAGCAGGCGGACAAGTTATGGTCTTTAGACCGCTGCTTCATAACTTCTTGATAACTTCTGTAGGCTCGCCGGAAACAAGGGGCCTCAAGCTCCATACAGAGCTTGATAAATATGCCCCTGAGGATCAAGAAGTCACTTTACACAATTGTTTATGTGAATAATCATGGTACATTTCCCGCAAGGTAACCATTGCATTGGTAGGAAGTCCTGTAACAAAACAGAGTTGTTGGGCACCTTGAGACTTTTCTTGTGCTCCCTTCAAAGACAAAGAGGGTGCATATTTTGTCAAAATAATGCCATACTTAATAAATAAAATTTAAGGGATGTTGTATCAATATGGGAGTGTAGCTTCACCCTCAATCTTGAGAAAATAAGCCAATGGGAAAGGGAGGATTTGAGTATCCAGAGACCTACATGGGGCCAAAAATGGTTTACATTTTGCAAAATTTAAAGGGCGTTGGCACATCAAGGGAGTGCTGGAAAGCTTCACATTTAATCTTGGTGTCTGGGAAAAGGAATAGTAATCTAAGGAAGTGGATAATACCACCTTGAAAAATAAGTCTGGTATTGTTAAAGGACTAATCTGTCTGTTTAAAGACCAGTACTGAGACTTATAATATAGGACATACAGCTCTGATACATGATGTGCAGAGGATACAGATGCAAAAAAAGTTGTTGAAAGTAAGAAGATTTATGCAAGTGTTCAGTTGGAGGCATTGTAAGACATTAAAGATTAGGATAAGGGGCCACAAAGAGAAACAAGCCCAGAATGAATAGCAAATACAAGGTAGAGCCTCAAACAATGGTTCCACATCTCGGTGAAGATCTATAAATATCTAAAAGATTCAAGAGGGTGCCATGATTTTAACCTTAAGGGAACACACATGAAGGAACTCCAGGACTTAAGGAGATGTCAAAAATTCCCAGAGTAGCATATTCATCTTGCACCAATGGTTCACCAAGGCCCAAAGATGGAAATAGTTTCTGGCAGAATAGGGCGAGAATCCTGTGTGCAAGAATCAGGAATTTAAGAAGCAGGACATGAAGTCTCAAAGTCTGGGGAAAATTATGGAGCCCAAGACAGCAAGTGAAAGTGGAGGGTTTATGAAAAAATCTCCCTGCTCAGCACATAACCAATCCTCAATACTTCTAATGCTCAATAGCTCATCATCTTAATGAAGAACATACGGGTGATATATAATTTTTTAAAATACAGTTTATTGATCATTTCCCTGGAGACAGAGAAAATAAACGTAATCAAAACAAATGTTTTTTTTTACCTATAAAGTAAACAACCTTTGGGTTTAAATGTAGTGGATGTTGGTGTATTTGTTAAAATGTAATTGTTATCGAACTTAAGTAGGAAACATCTGTTTAAAAAAAAGAAGTTATGATTTTAAGTACATCATTGGTATTGGTATGATTAAACTTGATAGCTTTTCTCATGTCTGTTCAAGTAAATGCAGATCCTTGGGGGCTAGTTTTCAGATACACAGATGTATTTAATGGATATATTTTTTTAGATGATACACAGGGAACTCCGCTTTGATGAAGTGTGTGGAGGACCTGTGCCACACAATGGATAATATGCCCTGTATTTAAACATTTTGTAATAAAGTGATTTTTTAAGTACTGCCTTTCCCCTTCAATGGATTAATATGGAGTGCAGAGTATTGAGGATTGACTGCTAGTGGCTTGTGTTTCTGAGTGGGAAACATTTCCTCCTGCACCCAGCAAGCAGAAGTAAGGTACTGACACATAGTGCACGCGCTGAAGATACGCTGAGGACCAGTACTTGATGCGACTGGTAAGTGCACCAGTAATTATGTTTCTTATTTTCAGTGTATAATCAAAATCTATAAATTAGGGTCAGATCAAAACAATGATGGCTTGCTGGCAATCCTTTCAAATATTTTTGGGAATCATTGCTAAAAGCAGGATGGGCTAATCAATTGAGGGAGCATTCACAAAAGCTTCCTTGGGTCTATAGCTAGGGAAGTGCAGATTAGAACCTTTAATATTATCTTTATATCATGAAATATTTGGAAGATTCTCCCCAATGATCTGCGGGCTTAAAATACTTGTGGGGTAAGAAGGAAATGTAAGGCAGATGTTATCATCTTCCAATTTGCCCACTCCATGGATATGTATTGCTAAAAATGTTATTCTGATCAAGGTGGTAGAATCTTGTAGACTCCCCTCATTGATGCTAGGCTGTGAGTACCCTTGTATGACCAATATATATTTATATTATGGGTTTGTTACAAAACAAAGTGCTAATGAGTTCAAAGGCCTAGGCAACTAATAAAATTGCCTATCCCACCAGGTGTACAGAGATACAGAAAAAACAATGTGTTAATATCTGTTCCTGCAATGTTTAAAAATATAATGGGGCATGTATATCAAGCTCCGATTGGAGCTTGATGCCCAGTGTTTCTGGCGATGTGTGTCCGCCTGCTCAGAGCAGGCGGACAGGTTATGGAGCAGCGGTCTTTGTGACCGCTGCTTCATAACTGCTGTTTCCATACAGAGCTTGATACATATGCCCCATAGTGTAGTATGATTTGAAAGGATAGCACAGATAGCAGGATCCAAAATCCAGCATAGATGGATATATCCAAAGTCACCTATTGTGCATTTTCCATCTCTGCTTTCCATTATAGATCCAAAGAAAGATATAACTGGGATCAATTTTTAGTTGCAACTATTAGTTACAAACTATAAATATGTCCTTATCCAATTTAAAGTGTAGTTATAGAACATTGATAGTTACATCTCATGAACAGAACATTTACCCCAATGGAGCAGGTGAAAATGTTGTTGCAGGCAAGGCTGAGCAGTCTGTTGTTAAAAGAGTGTTAATGAGACTGACATCAAAATCAATGACTCACAGAAAAACAATTGTGGTGGAGAGTCCAGGAATGTTTAACTTAAAACCATGCTACATGACAGCGAATAACTGCTGCAGTATTATCTGAAGAAGGTCATGTGACTCAGATATAGTAGTAGAGATAAGAAGATGCTCTTTAGCCTCAGGTTGGGGGGATGAATGCTGTAAGGACCTTTGTGGACTACCCAGAGGCCCCAGTGAGACTAAAAGGAAGTGATACACATTCAGAATGATGGTGAAAAAAATGTAGATTGGTTTTAAGGATTTGATTTATTAGAAGAAAAAACAAACTCCAGAAAGAATCTGAGGGATAAAATGACATATTTCAGTCAGATATTGAAGGCACAGATTAAAGTAGAGGAAGAGGAGGAGCTAACAACCTTTTTGCAAGAGCTTAGATAAAAACATTAGCTACTTTAACTCTCATTATTTCTTATCTTGTTCCGATCTACAGTTACTAGACTTCTACTTCGCATGTTAATCATCCCATACTTACCTCCCTTAGCATAAACTTGTAATTGGAAAGCTTGCAGTTTTTGGGATCTCCATGAAGAGACTATACTATGAGGCCCATTTTTTATGCTCTGTATGGAGCTTGAGGGCCCGTGTTTCTGGCGAGTCTTCAGACTTCCCAGAAACAGCAGTTATGAAGCAGCACTCTAAAGACCGCTGCTCCATAACCTGTCCGCCTGCTCCGAGGTGGGGGACAGAAATCAATCCGATTGAATACGATCAGGTTGATTGACACCCTATGCTAGCTGCCAACTGGCCGTGAATCTGCAGGGGGCGGCATTGCACCAGCAGTTCACAAGAACTGCTGGTACAATGATAAATGCCGACAGCGTATGCTGTCGGCATTTAACGATGTGCAGCGGACATAATCCGCT
This sequence comes from Bombina bombina, assembly GCF_027579735.1. Lineage (NCBI taxonomy): Eukaryota > Metazoa > Chordata > Amphibia > Anura > Bombinatoridae > Bombina > Bombina bombina. The sequence continues at coordinate 34,968,448 of NC_069499.1, read as the reverse complement.
ATATCGGATCATGTCCGCTCGCACCATCATAAATAGGCCCCATTGCCTTAGAAAGTCTGGTGTTGTTAACCTCTTAGTAAACATCACTTATGTGACATTAACCTATTGTAAACAGAATAGATCCTTAACACTCATTAACCATATGAACGCCATAGGAGGCCAACATCTACAAATGGTCTATTTATTTTATTTTTGAGTGTTAGACATACTCTCACTGTCTCATGACCGTCACTAACAGTACTGCCATCTTTTAAATCAGGTTTTCAAAGGGGATCGCACAATCGTGACTTTCATAGGAATCGTAATTTGTTTCCAGCCGCAGTACTGCTAAACCATCTGAATACAACTTTTATGTTGTCAGAATGAGCAGAGTGGAAACATTTTTTCTACCACTAAATGGTAACTTTTTAACTGTCAGAAATATTTCTTATTTATTTTTACAATATTTGCATCTTTGTAAAGGAAAGTTTCCGTTTTGGTTTTTCCTGCCCAAAACAAAAATTTATACCTGCAGAATAGAAGAAAATACACACGCCTCTAGTTATCAAGCTCCGGACATACCTGCCATCCCCGGCCCCAATACGCCCGCCTAAGCTCGCCTCACATCGCCGCCGCGGATCTGAATACGTTTGCCAAAGTTATCAAAAAAGCTGTCAAAAAGCCGCGCACCAAGTACGGGGCGATGAGCAGCGGACTGCGATAGATAAAAAAACCCCAAAATAATAAAAGTCCCTACCCTATTCTACATTACAAAGTAATCAGCTCTTTTACCAGCCCTTAAAAGGGCTTTTTGAGGGGCATGCCCCAAAGAAATCAGCTCTTTTGCATCTAAAAAAAAATACAACCCCCCCAACATTAAAAAAAAATCAGATTTTTCCTACCTTAATTCAGATTGGCTGATAGAATCCTACCAGCCAATCGGAAAAGAGCTGATTACTTTGGGGCATGCCCCGCAAAAAGCCATTTTAAGGGCTGGTAAAAGAGCTGATTACTTTGTAATGTAGTATAGGGTAGGGACTTTTATTATTTTGTTTTTTTTTATTTTATTAGGGGGCTTAGATTAGGTGTAATTAGTTTAAAATTCTTGTAATCTTTTTTATTTTCTGTAATTTAGTGTTTGTTTTTTTTGTACTTTAGTTAGTTTATTTAATTGTATTTAATTGTAGGTACTTGTAGATAATTTATTTAATTTATTTAATGATAGTGTAGTGTTAGGTTTAATTGTAACTTAGGTTAGGATTTATTTTACAGGTAATTTTGTATTTCTTTTAGCTAGGTAGTTATTAAATAGTTATTAACTATTTAATAGCTATTGTACCTAGTTAAAATAAATACAAAGTTGCCTGTAAAATAAAAATAAATCCTAAAATAGCTACAATATAATTATTAGTAATATTGTAGCTATCTTATGGTTTATTTTATAGGTAAGTATTTAGTTTTAAATAGGAATAACTAATTTAATAAGAGTAATATTTATTTAGATTTATTTAATTAATATTTAAGTTAGGGGGGTGTTAGGGTTAGTGTTACACTTAGGTTTAGGGGTTAATAATTTTATTATAGGTTGCGGAAGTGTAGGGGGGGGCAGGATAGGGGTTAATAAATTTATTATAGGTGGCGACGGTATAGGGGGGGCAGGATAGGGGTTAATAGGTATTATGTAGGTGGCGGCGGGGTCCGGGAGCGGCGGTTTAGGGGGTAGTACATTTATTTAGTTGCGGCGGGGTCCGGGAGCGGTGGTTTAGGGGGTAATACATTTATTTAGTTGCGGCGGTGTAGGGGGGGCAGATTAGGGGTGTTTAGACTCGGGGTACATGTTAGGATGTTAGGTGTAGACATCTCCCATCGGAATCAATGGGATGTCGGGCAGCAGCGAACATGAACTTTCGCTATGGTCAGACTCCTATTGATTCCTATGGGATCCGCCGCCTCCAGGGCGGCGGATTGAAAACCAGGTATGCTGGGCCGGAAAAGTGCTGAGCATACCTGGTAGTCATTTGATAACTTCCAAAAGTAGTCAGATTGTGCCAAACTTGCATTCGGAACATCTGGAGTGACGTAAGAATCGATCTGTGTCAGACTGAGTCCGGCGGATCAAAGCTTACGTCACAAAATTCTACTTTTGCCGGTCTGTAGGGCTTGCTAACTTAGGCGAATTAGCCTCGCCGCAAATACGCTGCGGAATTCCAGCATATTTGAGGTTGATGGCTTGATAACTAGAGGCCACAGAGACAGGAATGGTAACGCAGAAATAAGAGCAAAGCTACATTTAATGTTACCTTCTCCAGGCAGTAATTTCAAAATTGATTTTAAGGGGTAGATTTACCAAAGGTCGAGCGGACATGATATATATAAAATAGACTTTTGCATATACCATATACCTTTAAACCCTTATAAAATGTTTTATTAATATTTATCAGATACTGTTTATATTAGTGTAACAGTTTATTTTAATGTATTTATGTTGTGCAACTTTTATTTTATCCCTTAATGCGGGGTTACATTTGATTGTGCTTGAACAAACATATTTACTGTCAACTTGTATTACACGTGCAAATAACATGCCTGCAATATTCTATCTCACACGCGCAAACATTAGTGCACCACTTGTAAGCTAGCAGTTTATGTGGCTTACTATTAACCTATTGCTGTCCAACATGGATGATATGAGAGAAAAGGGATTGTGAAAGTCTGGAGGAGCTGCTTTAAAAAAAATAGAAGAGGTATAAACCCTTGAATCTATTTTGTCAGGATAATGAATATTAACATGAAGGTTTTTTTTAATTTACCTTACGTATCAGAGATTTTACATTGTCTTAGGGAAATTCAGGGCCAATTATTTATTTTATTGCTGAAGAATGTGTTGTTAGGTGCTGTAGAAAGCCAAACTATGACATAGGGGCCCATTTATCAAGCTCTGTATGGAGCTTGTGGGCCCGTGTTTCTGGTGAGACTTCAGACTCGCCAGAAACAGCAGTTATGAAGCAACGGTCTAAAGCCCGCTGCTCCATAACCCTGTCTGCCTGCTCTGAGCAGACGGACAGAAATCGCAGGAATTCAACCTGATCGAGTACGATCGGGTTCATTGACACCTCCCTGCTGGCGGCCCATTGGCCGCAAGTCTGCAGGGGGCGGCGTATTGCTCTCCGCATTCAGCGAGGTCTGGCAGGCCTGACCCGCACTTGCATTCATGTCCTATTTGAATGAGGCTATATTCATATCTGCCTAAAATTATTTCACCTTTAAAATGTAATCTTAGTCTTAGACATTATTTTACTATGAGTATTTGGATGTATAACTGTCCCCATGCATATAGTCTACATGCCAGATTGCAGTGTGATGACATTCAGAAGCTAAAACATTTCAAATCCAGAAAAAGAAAAGTCAAGATTGTTATTTTTTCCTTTCTATTGCCCTCCAGATTAACATTCTCTCTCTCTCTCTCTCTCTCTCTCTCTCTCTTTCTCTTGTTCTCTCTCTCTCTTCCTTTCTCTCTCTCTTCCTTTCTCTCTCTCACACTTTCTCTCTTCCTTTCTCTTTCTCTCTCTCTTCCTTTCTCTCTCTCTTCCTCTTTCTTTCTCTCTCTCTTGTTCTCTCTCTCTTCCTTTCTCTCTCTCACACTTTCTCTCTTCCTTTCTCTTTCTCTCTCTCTTCCTTTCTCTCTCTCTTCCTCTTTCTTTCTCTCTCTCTCTCTCTTCCTTTCTCTCTCTCACACTTTCTCTCTTCCTTTCTCTTTCTCTCTCTCTTCCTCTTTCTTTCTCTCTCTCTCTCTCTTGTTCTCTCTCTCTCACACTTTCTCTCTTCCTTTCTCTCTCTCTCTCTGTGATATTCCTTTTAGGATTATCCCCTCCCTCCTAATTAACTTTCCTTTATAGGGCAGTAACTTTCAACACTCATTGCCTGAATATTGAAGCTCACAGTTACGTTTGCTTCCTTGTGCCATTCCTACTTGCTAATTGTAGATACAGCTGATTCCCTTGAGGATTTTCTACCTGACATCGTCTTCAGATTCATACGCATCCGGATCTACATCCTCAGCGTTCCGGAAACCAAGCCGCGCACACACAGCTTCTCACCGCCATCGGCGGTCACTGCTTAGCTCTGCTCTTATCGGATCTTTGTGGGGTATTGTATGTTGGCTATCTGGATAATACTTACCTTGCTTTGTATCCTCTAATTTACCTCACGTTTGAACTGACTTACTCTGTGCAGCAATGTTATACTTACGTTCCTAATTCAGTATAAGTTGTGCCATATAAAACCGCAACAAACTCTGCTCACTACTATCAGTAAAGTTTGGAACATCCAATTATGATATATTGTTTGTGTGGTTTGGATTGCTTGGAACTGTATATATTTTAGAATGTCTGTGTGTGTGCGTGAAGACAGGTTTTGACTTCAATACCTTTGAATTGCTATCTCAATATTAATTCTACCTGACTAAAAGTTATACCTACTCAGCTGTCTCAAACCTTTATGTTATTTACTAAAAGATTTCAAAAGTAACAATCTCACAGTATCTATTCAGGTAATTTAAACTACCATTACCTGCTTAGTTTACAAAAGAGAAACACATCCTTTATTTATTGAAGGATTTTTGTTATATTTCAAACCCTTAATACAAAAGTGTACCAGTTGCTACATAATATTCAGGCCTAAAAAATAAGGGTTTATTTATATAACAACCTAACATGAATCCTCAGGAAGTAAAGAATGAGTTAACTAATATATATCAAAAACTAGACTATTTAAATAAAGGGTTAACTGAAGTGCAAGCAGAAACTGCTGCATTGAGAGCTTTACTAAAAGACTGTTTGCCTACTAAAAGTGCTGAAAGCCCAGAACCACATGTTCATTATCCCCAACCATTTACTGGTAAAAGGAATGAGTTTAGGGACTTTAAAAATGCCTGCCATCTACTTTTTTCTCTAAGACCACGTACATATCATACAGAGAGAATCAAAGTATGCACAACCATTTCCTTTTTACAAGGGGAACCAAGAACATGGGCTAATAGGTTTTTTGAAAGTAATAATCCTATCCTAGATTCACTACAAGATTTTTTTCGAGCACTCACAAACCTATATGAGGATTCCAACAGTCAAATCACTGCAGATACAAAATTACGTTCCTTAAAGCAAGGAAAAAGAACCATTGAGGAATACACAACTGAATTCCAAATGTGGGCAGAAGACTCTCAATGGAATGAGATTAGTTTGCGTACTCAATTTCGCTTAGGATTGTCAGAAAACTTAAAAGACGAACTCTCCCGCCTGGATGCCCCTGACAGTCTTCTCTCTCTTATAAAACTCAGTACAACTTTAGATAGAAGACTCCGTGAAAGAAAGGCTGAAAAAGCAGGTTATGATGTCATACCAAAACGTCCCTTTAACTATACCTCTACTCAGGAAAGACCTAGTACCATTACGCCTATGGAAATTGGAGTCATCAAAGGTCCCCTCACACCAGAGGAAAAAGCCAGGAGAAGAATGGAAAATTTGTGTCTCTACTGTGCTCATAAAGAGCATACTGTTTCTTCATGTCCTCAACTTCTGAAGCAAAAGAAGGGTAAGCTAACCCACAGCACTCATTTATTTAATCTAACATTGGAAACACAAATGACTTTGTTTTTTTCATTACAGTGGGACCAGAAAAACATTCAATCTAAAGCTTTGGTTGATTCAGGGGCCTCACGGAGTTACATAGATACTACCTTTGTTAAGAATAATAAAATACCTATTGTGTGTAAAGCAAAACCTCTCTTTGTTAAATTAATAGATGGTTCACTAATACAACAAGGTCCAATAACTCATCACACTATACCTTTACTTATAACCACTAAGGAAGGTCATACTGAATATATCTCATTTGATTTAATTCCTATATCATTACACACAATAATCCTGGGGTTTTCCTGGTTGCAGAAACACAACCCGAATATAGACTGGTCTCAAAATAAAATAACACTAAGTTCTTCTTATTGTTTGAAGACCTGTTACCCACACTGTACCATAGCTACTCTAGAGAATGGGATACCCAGACCTTATCAGGATCTGGCAGAGGTTTTTGACCTTAAAGAGGCAGAAAGTCTTCCCCCACACAGGGAGTTCGATTGCCCGATAGATCTAATACCTGGGTCACAAGTTCCACATGGGAAAATATATCCCCTCTCTCAAACCGAACTAGCTTTTGTAAGAACCTACTTAGACGATAATCTGCGCAAAGGGTTCATTTCACATTCTACTTCCCCTGCAGCAGCAGGTATGTTTTTAGTTAAAAACAAGGATGGGACGATACGTCCTATTATTGACTACAGAGCACTAAATGATATTACCTTAAAGAACAGATACCCACTACCCTTAATTCCTGAGCTTCTTGAACGCTTACATGGCGCCACCATCTATTCTAAACTTGATTTGAAGGGTGCTTATAATTTAATTAGAATCAAACAAGGTGACGAATGGAAAACAGCGTTTAGAACACGTTATGGGCTATATCAATACAATGTGATGCCTTTCGGCCTAAGTAATGCGCCCGCTACATTCCAACATTTTATTAACGAAATCTTTCGAGATTTGTTGGATGTATGTGTTATAATTTATTTGGATGACATCCTCATTTATTCTAAAACATTACAAGATCATGAGAAACATGTACGTTGGGTGCTTACTAGGCTAAAAGACCATAAACTATACGCTAAGCTTGAGAAATGTTCTTTTCACGTTCAAGAAATTAAGTTCTTGGGTTATATTATAACACCAAATAAAATCATGATGGATCCAGAAAAGGTTTCTGCAATTGTAAATTGGCCAGTTCCCACAACTGTTAAAGCTCTACAAAGATTCATTGGGTTCTCAAATTTTTATCGTCGTTTTATTAAAGATTTTTCACTAATTGTAAAACCGTTAACACAACTAACAAGTAAGAAACAGAGATTTACTTGGACCAAGGAAGCTCAATTATCTTTTGAGACTCTAAAGAATCAATTCATTAATGCACCAGTTTTAACATTACCCAACTTTGATACACAATTTATTCTTGAAGTAGACGCCTCAAATACTGGTATTGGGGCAATTCTTTCACAAAAGAATAAAGATAAAACAGAAACCCATCCCATAGCCTTCTATTCAAGAATGCTCACTACTGCTGAAAAGAACTATACTATAGGGGATAAAGAATTACTGGCAATAAAATGTTCACTGGAACATTGGAGACATCTCCTTGAAGGTTCAAATCTCCCTTTCATAATTTTCACTGATCACAAGAACTTAGAATACTTAAAGAAAAGTAAAACACTTAATTCACGACAGGTCCGTTGGTCCATCTTTTTAGACCGGTTTAATTTTTTAATTACATATAAACCAGGGAAACTCAATATTAAGGCAGACGCCTTATCTAGAATGTATGAAAAAGATCTGTCTGATGACCCTGAGTTTGTAATCCCTGAAGAAAGATTCATAGGAGTTATATCTTCTCTAGAACAAGAAATACTTGAGGTTCTAAATAAAGACCCTAACATACCTGGATCTTGTGATAAAGATCCACAGACGGGACTATATTATTACAAAAGGAAGTTGTTCATTCCTGAATCTTTAAGGAACACTATCCTTAAACAAACCCATGATGGAACTTTAGCTGGTCACCTGGGAATCCAAAAAACCATAGAATTAACTAGAAGAAATTTCTGGTGGCCTGGGATGAACCACACAATTTACCTATACATAACAAACTGTGATGTTTGTGCTAGAAACAAGATCTCCCATAAAAAACCCATAGGCCTCTTAAGACCTCTGCCTATCCCAGATAAACCATGGGAGACCATATCTATGGATTTTATTGTTGATCTCCCTAAATCTCAACATCACACTACCATACTAGTTGTAATAGATCATCTAACGCGTCTGGCTCATTTCATACCTATGAAAGGATTGCCTTCCGCTCTTGCAACAGCTACAGCCTTTTTGAATCAAATTGTAAGATTACATGGATTACCCACCGTAATAATTACGGACAGGGGTACACAATTCACCTCTTCTTTCTGGAAATCCCTATGCATATTACTAAAAGTAGATAGTAGATACACTACTGCATTCCATCCCCAAACAAATGGACTTACAGAAAGAACGAATCAAACCCTTGAACAATATCTTAGGTGTTTCATTACCTACTTACAAGATGATTGGATTGATTATATCCCCATGGCAGAATTTTCTTACAACAATTCTGTTTCCACTTCTCTTAAAATGTCACCTTTCTTTGCTACTTATGGATTTAATCCCAATACCGTATCTCTTTCTAGAAAAGAAGTAAACTCACCTAGTGCCACAGAATTCACCAATTCTTTACAAGAAAGGTTAGATCAATTGAAGGATTCTCTCTCAAAGGCAAAAGACTATCAAAAACGTAACTATGATAAACATCATAGTCCAAGTCCCACTTATCAAATTGGTGATCAAGTTCTACTATCCATCAGGAACCTTAAGTTGCAAATACCATGTAAAAAACTTGCCAATCAATTTTTAGGACCTTTTACGATTGATAAGATCATCAACCAGAACGCAGTTAGACTCATTTTGCCTGATTCATATAAAATACATTCCACATTTCATGTGTCTCTCATTAAACCTTATTCTGCTAAAGACCATCAAGGTATTAATCTAAGACCCCCCGCCTATCTTGGTGGAGAATCAGGAAGAATTTGAAGTTGAGTCTATTCTTGATTCCAGAGTAAGACGACATAAGCTGGAATATTTAATAAAGTGGAAAGGTTATGGTCCGGAGGAAAATTCTTGGCAAAGGTCTACTGAGATACATGCACCTCGTCTGGTTACTGCTTTTCACCGTCGTTACCCAGAGAAACCTCGGATGGAATCCCCTGAGGTGATTCCTTGACTGGGGGGATCTGTGATATTCCTTTTAGGATTATCCCCTCCCTCCTAATTAACTTTCCTTTATAGGGCAGTAACTTTCAACACTCATTGCCTGAATATTGAAGCTCACAGTTACGTTTGCTTCCTTGTGCCATTCCTACTTGCTAATTGTAGATACAGCTGATTCCCTTGAGGATTTTCTACCTGACATCGTCTTCAGATTCATACGCATCCGGATCTACATCCTCAGCGTTCCGGAAACCAAGCCGCGCACACACAGCTTCTCACCGCCATCGGCGGTCACTGCTTAGCTCTGCTCTTATCGGATCTTTGTGGGGTATTGTATGTTGGCTATCTGGATAATACTTACCTTGCTTTGTATCCTCTAATTTACCTCACGTTTGAACTGACTTACTCTGTGCAGCAATGTTATACTTACGTTCCTAATTCAGTATAAGTTGTGCCATATAAAACCGCAACAAACTCTGCTCACTACTATCAGTAAAGTTTGGAACATCCAATTATGATATATTGTTTGTGTGGTTTGGATTGCTTGGAACTGTATATATTTTAGAATGTCTGTGTGTGTGCGTGAAGACAGGTTTTGACTTCAATACCTTTGAATTGCTATCTCAATATTAATTCTACCTGACTAAAAGTTATACCTACTCAGCTGTCTCAAACCTTTATGTTATTTACTAAAAGATTTCAAAAGTAACAATCTCACAGTATCTATTCAGGTAATTTAAACTACCATTACCTGCTTAGTTTACAAAAGAGAAACACATCCTTTATTTATTGAAGGATTTTTGTTATATTTCAAACCCTTAATACAAAAGTGTACCAGTTGCTACACTCTCTCTCCTCTTTTCTCTCTCTTTCTCTTGTTCTCTCTTTCTTTCTTTCTTTCTTTCTTTCTCTTTCTCTCACACTTTCTCCCTTTCTCTTTCTCTCTCTCTCATTCTCTCTCTCATTCTCTCTCTCACTCTCTCATTCTCTCTCTCTCTCTCATTCTCTCTCTCTCTCTCTCTCTCTCTCTCTCTCTCTCTCTCTCTCTCTCTCTCTATATATATATATATATATATATATATATATATATATAGAACATTTATTCAATAATAACAATAATGCTGCAAGTATAAACTACTGTAAATAATATTTTTTATATTTTGACAACATTTTAAACATTAGAAATGGGCACGTTTTTATAAGGAACATGTGACTCCCAAATTGTCTGTGCCATTAAAAAAACAAGAGTACATTGTTGTGACTATATAATGGTATATAATAGTACATAATGGTATATAATGGTATATAAACACTGAACTTTAATAATTGATAGCTAAAACAAAACGTTACTAAAAGAATGTGAACTTCATTGTATTTTCTGAAGTTTCAAACTCCTGAAATGAAAAGTCTTGGGGTGCTTTCTGATCTTGGCCGAATGGAAATGTAAAACCAAAATCATCTTTTTCATCGTCAAAGTGTTGTGGAGGTTTTGATGCAAATGGCAATGTAAATTCATCATTTTCTCCCATCTTCTCAAATATATTACCTAAACAGTATATTGCATGTTATAATAATAGTGATTTGATCAAGAACAAGATTTAGGCTTACGTGATAAATTAATTTCTTTCATCAAGGTGAGAGTTCATGAGACCATTACATGTGGAATTCCACTACAGTCCACTAAAATGAGGCAAAACCACCCCTACATTCCAGAGATATAAATCCCTCCCACTATCCCAGAATGCCTCAGTCATACATATAGGAAAGTAGAGGATGGATTCTAACAAAGCAGGGCAAATAAAGTGCAAGCAAGTACTATATACAAGGGTGGGGCTTGTGAAAAAAAATAATGCTTACCTGATAAATTAATTTCTTTCATGATGGTGAGAGTCCACAAGATCATTACATGTGGGATCTTATACCCAAGCAGTGCAGCCCTTGAGACAACCATGAAATAGAGAGGGGGACTAAACAAGTAAGGCATGTATATTATTGAATGAGCAAATTCAGCCTGCGGAGTTTCATGTCCTAAACTGCCTTTGAAGGCACATGTCAAATGGTAAAAATAGCAATGGTAAAAGTAAGAACAAGACTAAATAGTTTGGCTCACAGTAATAATTGGTTTAAAGAAAGCCTTATTATGGAGGGCCTTAGTTTAGAAGAAATTGCTTTTGTTGAAAAAGCAGTGACAACTTTAAGGGGAGACAACTTTAAGAGGAGACTTCTATATAAATCAATATAAAAAACCTATAAAGGCTTAACCCAAACAGTCAAGTTTAGTGTATAGGATATTCATATCCAACTGAAGACAATGGGGCTCACCAGAAACAGCAGTTATGAAGCAGCGTTCACAAAGACCGCTGCTCCATAACCTGTCCGCCTGCTCTGAGCAGGCGGACAGACATCACCGTAAATCAACCCGATTGAGTACGATCGGGTTGATTGACACCCCCCTACTGGCAGCCCATTGGCCGAGAGTCTGCAGGGGGCGGCGTTGCACCAGCAGCTCTTGTGAGCTGCTGGTGCAATGCTGAATATGGCGAGCGTATTGCTCGCCGTATTCAGCGAGGTCTGGCTGACCTGATCCGCACTGTCGGATCAGGTCCGCTAGACTTTGATAAATTGGGGCCAATTACTGCAAGTTTTTTGGTTTACAATAATGTGCTTTTTAAGGATTGCACTATGTAAATCGTGTTTTAAAAAGAAGACAGTTTTTTAACATTCTATTTGGGGAGCCGCTACAATCGTGCATATTGTAATTTTACACTGTGCTGAACTGTTTTACATTTTAATATTGCTATAAAAAATAAACACCTTTGGTACCATGTGACCATGATATTAGAACTAAACCCACTTCACTAGTTAATAATTTCCTGGATGGGTAATGCTAAGATCAGGCATTAAAGGACAACTGGCAACCTCATTATGTAAGAAACCTCTATCGTTGGTAGGAAACTCTGAGTTCTTCCTTGAAAGATAAATTAAAGCCACAGTTTTAACATTACTTGACTGAATATTTTAGTCTGTAAAGGTATACATGCCTAAGGCTGAGTTAACTTAACAGGTCCCTGAAGATAACATGAAGATTCAGTGGATCAGCAACCCAACCCAACAGGCTGGTGATTGAAGATCAATGTCCACATTGGCCAAGGAAAGAGACCCATTAGAACAACATAGGTGAGTCTGGCATCATCACCACAACTGTCAGGTCTCTTGGTCCCTAAGGATCTTCTAAGACAAATTCTTGTAATTTATTTCCACTGCTATGGAAAGAGAGCATCAGCTATTTCAGATGAAGACTGGCAAGGGAACTGCAATAATCAGAAGTACTACTTCTATGAATATATTCAGAGGAGGCAGAACACTACCAAGAATACTGCAGGTTGATCCTGTGTTCTTCTGTCTAAAACTGATTTTAGAAGAAGACACTAGCCTTAGAAGCAAAAGATCACTTTGTCAAGATTGTATACTAAGACTTAGTGATAGCAAATGCAAGGACACTCTTAATCACTCACTGTCTGCTTATTGATGGCATCTGAAGTAAGATATTATCCAACAGTGCTATTCCCCTGTTACTTTGGCGAACACCAGGGAGGCTGTGGCTAGGCCAAGTTTTTAGTAATGCCTGTCTAGAAATGCAAACCCTACAAGCGTTACATAGTGAATTGTATTGAGCTTCTTAAGTCTAAGGTAAACTTTTATATATTCTAAATAGGAAGAAGGTAACATGATTGTTTGTAAATACAAGAGGTGTAGAACCCTATACTATTTGGGGATTGAGAAATTAGTTTAGTTACTGTTAAGTCCTCTATAGTAAATAACATGGCCTTATGGGATCCTGGGCAATACTAGAGAAAGGAACTCCTCAAGAGCTGGATAAAAAAAAACAATTTTATATCCCTGGCATAGAATCTCTATTACAAGCAGGGTCTGATGACCTTTCTTATGCCCCAAGCAAGGCACAATCTGCCTCCCACAGTTGTTGGTATTCTTCATGAAGATTGTAGAGTGGGAGTAGTCTTTCTTGACCTGCTCGATGAAGGATCCAGATGAGTTTCCTTTCAAGTCTAGGATGTACCTAATCACTAGATTAATGGGTGTGACTCTTGAGACTTAGCCAGATGAATGAAAAAAAAATGTCCTTAAGGCCTTACCTTGACTTTTAGTCCTGTGGTAGCACCCTCTTTTATCACCATTGACATTCAAATGATAGCAAATCTTTAGTAAGATAAAATGAAGCAAACATTTACTCAAATTTGATGAAAAAAGTAAAGTGGAAATTTGTTTAACCCCTTATTGACCAGACCATTTTTCAATTTTCTTACCGTTAAGGACCAGGGCTGTTTTTACATTTCTGCTGTGTTTGTGTTTAGCTGTAATTTTCCTCTTAGTCATTTACTGTACCCACACATATTATATACCTTTTTCTCATCATTAAATGGACTTTCTAAAGATACCATTATTTTCATCATATCATATAATTCAATATAAAAAAATATATAAAATATGATGAAAAATTAAAAAAACACACTTTTTCTAGCTTTGACCCCAAAATCTCTTACGCATCTACAACCACCAAAAAACACCCATGCTAAATAGTTTCTAAATTTTGTCTTGAATTTAGAAATACCCAATGTTTACATGTTCTTTGCATTTTTTGCAAGTTATAGGGCAATAAGTACAAGTAGCACTTTGTTATTTCCAAACCATTTTTTTTTTTCAAAATTACATTGTAACACTGATATCTGTCAGGAATCTCTGAATAACCCTTCACATGTATATATATATATATATAAATATATATATATTTTTTTTTTTTCAAAACAAGCTTTATTGTCGAGAAGATTAAGTAACTGTACAATAATAGCAGTATAATAAACAGATACACAGGTACTATTTAACAGTAAGGTTTACACGTTCATAAGATAGTCCTCTTCTCCAAATGGATAAGTCATCAACATTAAAATGATATTGAGCTTGTCGTAACGAGTTTGATTCCTCGTTAAGTTTCATAATCCATATCTACAGGTATCATAGTACCTAGGGGCCAAACATCAGGAACTTTGTTGCTGCTTTCATTGCACCCAGTCCCCCTCTGTCTCTAGGCAAGTAGATTGTGCATTTACTAATTCTATATATAAGCCTCAACGGCTGTCTGGATGTGATGTAGATATGGCAGGGTAGGTGTTAACGGGATCGTTTGCATGATATATAATACTCTTGGGAGCACATTCATCTTTATTATCCCTACCCGTCCCATCCAGGAGATGGGTTTTTTTTTTCCAGTCGGAGAGATCCTTCAGAATAACATCCCTGATATTTTTATAGTTGGTATCTGAGGTCTCTTGTAAGCTAGGTGTTACTGTTATTCCTAGGTACTTAATGTGGTGAGAGGCTATTTTGATTGGGCAATTAAGTTTAAGGGTGTCGAACACCTCCGCAGGCTCTGTGACATTAAGGATCTCCGATTTCTGGGGATTAAGAAGAAAATTTGAGACCCTGCCAAATTCTGTGAACTCTAGCAAGGCCTCCTTAAGGGAGTTGGCTGAGTCTGACAACGTTAGTAGGACATAGTCCACATACATAGATAATTTGTGCTCTTCATTACCTATGCCTATACCTCTGATGCGTGGGTTAGCTCTGATCTTGCTTGCTAGTACCTCAACAGTAAGGGCAAATATTAGTGGGGAGAGTGGGCATCCCTGCCTAGTTCCATTTTTAATTTGGAAAGATTTTGAGAGGATACCGTTTACGCGCACTCTGGCGTTTGGTGATGAATACAGAGACATGATTTGGTTTATGAGGCCGGGTCCAAAGCAAAATTTACTTAGCGTTTGTTGCATAAACGCCCAACTGACCCGGTCAAATGCCTTTTCGGCATCAGTAGTGACCAGGGATAGAGGCTTCTTATTTATTTGGGCATAAGTTATCATCTGCAATATTTTCAGGGTATTGTCCCTGGCCTCGCGCGCTGGGATAAAACCCACTTGGTCCGTGGAAATTAAGCCTGGTAGGTGCCTATTCAGGCGATTAGCTAGCACCTTGGCAAGGATTTTCACATCCGCGTTCAATAATGAAATGGGCCGATAATTTTCAGGTCTCTCATGCGGTTTGCCAGGTTTAGGGATTAACGTAACTTACGCCTCCAACATAGTTTTAGGCATTTGAGGAGCCTGGGCAAGCAAATTAAAAATAGAGGCTAGTTCAGGTGCTAAAATATCTGCGTACGTCTTGTAGTATCTAAGCCCGTAGCCATCGGGTCCGGGGCTTTTCCCAGAGGGGAGGTCTTTTATGGCTTTCTTGATTTCTTCTATCAAGATAGGTGAGTCGAGCGACTCAGCATCTTCTGTTATTCTAGGTAAGTCAACCCCTTCAAGGTAAGTCTGAATGTCTTCTATGTGTTGTGAAAGGGGGGGGGGTTGTTGTTCACGGTTTTGGGCCGTTTTTTGTATGTTGTTAAGTGCTTCATAGTACCCCCTAAAGATGTCTGCAATTCCCTCCCCATCCACCTTAGTATTACCCTCTATGTCCGTCATGTGATGCACATGGGCCTTGAGCCTTCTCCTTGTAATAGCCCTAGCTAGAAGTTTTCCTGCTCTATCTCCTTGCTCGAAGAAAACCTGTCTCATAATGAGTGCTTTTTTTTTTATAATCTTCCTGCAAAAACTGTAGTAGGTCTTGTCTGGTGGACGTTAAGAGCTTTAAGTTAGTGTCTGATAAGGGGTTGGCTTTGTGGAGCTGTTCAGCCTTCGTGACCTGTGACAGTAGGAAGACATATCGCTCCCTTCTCAGTCTGTTAAGTCTGGCCTTTCGTTTAATTAAAAGTCCCCTGATGGTGCATTTATGGGCTTCCCATATAGTGGTACCCTCAATAGCCTCATTCGCATTCGTGCGGAAGAACTCTATTATTGCACCTCTGATCTCCTTATTAAATACCTGGTCATCTAAGAGTGTATCGTCAAGCTTCCATATGTAAGGTGTGATCGGGGCACTAGGCCACTCAATTGTACAACTGATTGGGGCATGGTCGGACCAAGTAATTGAATGTATATTACTACTTTTGGTGATTATAAGGCCTGTGGAGTCAGTGAATAAGTAGTCATTCCTTGAGTATTTGCGATGTGGGTGAGAGTAGAAGGTGTAATTTTTATTTGTAGGATGGTGCGTGCGCCATATGTCGTGAACTGCTAGCTCAGCCACTGAGGCTGCCATTCGTTTTAAAATTTTGAGAGGGGTGCTGGAGACGCCATTAGAGGTGTCCAGATTAGGGTCCCATGGTGCGTTGAAGTCCCCTCCTAGGTACAAAACGCCAGTCTGTAATTCTAATATCTTACGGATGACCCCAGGGAGGAAGAGGTGCTGGGATCGGTTAGGACAGTAGACATTAGCAAGTGTAATGGGTCTGTTAAACAACAAAGCTGTGATTACCATAAACCTGCCCTCTGGGTCTTTATATTGCTGGTGGAGTTGGAAGGGGGCTCCTGAACTAATGAGTATTCCCACCCCATTTTTTTTGTTAGGGCCTGAGGCAAAGTAAGCAGTGGGGTAGAGGCGGTTAGACCATTTGGGTTCCTGCGATATGGAGAAATGAGTCTCCTGCAGGAATATTATATCCCCACCCATTCTGTGTAAGTCTTTAAGGACAATGGAGTGCTTCTGGGGGCTATTTAGTCCCTTTACATTTATGGATACTAGTTCAATGGGGCGTGGTTTACTCGGCCTCCGTGGGGTCACCATGTTTTGTGTTAGAACCCCCGTCTGGGGGAAGTGAAAAGGGAGGAGAGGCAGGGGAGAGAGGAGAAAAAAAAAAAACCCACAAGAAAAAGGAGGAGGTAGAGGGGGACTGTAGGGCTAGGTCTTTTAGGCGTTAAAGAGGAAGAAGTGGGGAGGAAGGGTGAGAAAAATGACAATACACTTTACTGTACTGAAATAACAAAATATTTCTGCAACGTGTATAAACAGTTAAATAACTCAGTAAACAGTTTTCAATCGCTACCTAATTTCAAACAGGGGGGTAGTTGTCCCTGTGCTTTCGCTAGATTTATATGTTCTTAAATGTTTCTTATGTAATTCTACAAGTTCCTAAATAAGCCAATCTGGTTAACAAAGAAAAAGAGGCAATCAAGCTATTAAAAAAAATAAAAAAAAATAATATTAAAAAACAGATTTGCCCGGTGAGTGAAGTGTCTAAATGCACATGTTGTGAGCTGTAGTTGCCTATTTCAGTGAGCTAACTGTCTCATCTATTCTGAGTTGATATCTCAGGAGCTCTTTTTAATGACTCCTTCTCTGACTCATATTGTGTGTTGTCTTTCCAGCCCTGGCAGTATCATGGTCTGGCAGAGTATAATACTTAAGTGGAGCTCCCTTATTTAGTGGATCACTGCATTGCAACATACATACATTTCGATTAAAAGTAGAAGAAATATGATAAGGGGAATTAAAAAAAAAAAAGAAAAACATTTGAAATAGCAACATTAACTAATGAAATACAAGATATAACCAACAAGGCATTTATATTTTTTGCGATACCATACAACCTGAGAGTATTTTCTGCGCTTCATTATAGAAGTCCGTTAAGCTGTACTCCCGCCCTCACTCGGGGAGCCTAACATGTTAGAAAGAAGCTTTACTATGGATAATAGAGGCTCAGGAGGGGTGCTGCTGAAGATTGTTATGTTCTCTTTTGGGAGGACGTTGCTGGGCTGCTTCAGGGGCCCTAGGGGGCCTGATGTTGACACCTAGGGCTTGGTTAAAATCTGGTAGATCGTCGATGGTTCTCAAGACGTGGGTCGCATTATTTTTCGTGGCTATCAAGCAGGTGGGGAAACCCCATCTATATGGGATTCTCATCTCTTTGAGCACAGACGTGGCAAATCTCATTTCTCTCCTTTTCTGCAGCGTGGCTGGACATAAGTCCGAGTAGACCTGCACTTCTGTACCCCTAAATTCCAAGGGATGTTTTGCCCTAGCCAGCCTCAGGATCTCTTCTTTGTCTTTGAAAGACAGGAATTTCATAATGATGTCCCTAGGTGGGGCTCTGTTTGGGGGCTTGGGACGCAGGGCTCTGTGGGCTCTTTCAATTTGCACATCAGGGGCTGTCTCGTTATTTTTGAGGTACCTAAAAAGTCCTGTATATAATTTTGGAGAGAAGGAGGATCGATAGATTCAGGTATTCCTCTTAAGCGGAGGTTGTTCCTCCTACTCCTATTCTCCAAGTCTTCTATGCGTTCCATTAAGTTGTTAACTGTACCTTCTTGTGCTTGGAGGTGGCTTGACTGATGTTGGAGGTCTGAATTGAGGGATTCTTGTCTTTCCTCCACCAGCGTAACCCGCTGATCTACCCTTGTGATGTCTCTTTTTAATTCCCCAAACATGGTCTTAAAGTCTCGCATTGCCTCCCTGATGTCATCCTTGGAGGACAGGTGTTTAATATCTTCCCTCGTGAGATACTGAGTGTTCTGGGGTCTGTTCTCTTGGATAGTGGCTTGGGATGATGTAGGCTGCATTGCTGGCTCCATTAGTGTTTTACTGGCAGGAGTAGATGGGTCTGTAGGGATAAGAAAGCTGTCCAAGGCTGTTGTGTGCCCTCCTTTAGGAGGCTTGATGTTGCGTTTGCTTGCCATAATAGAATGTGGACCTTGTTATTACTCTTTCCCCTCCCTTCCCTCTCTCCCCTTCCCTGTGCTCTGAATTCCTGCTGTGTTTAGTAACAGCCTCCCTTGTAGGGGTGAGTCTTATTCCTTCTTTACTGATTTTTATTTTTATGGTCCCCAGCGCTGTGTAGCTGGTTTATACAGTTAATTTAGGTTGCAAGGGGCCCTTTAAATGTCAAGCTGCATATACGGCCCTTATCGCTAACTGCAGCCCATGCCTATATAGCACAGTCCTTGTGGAGGGTATTGAGATATTGAGGCTATGCGCAGCAGGGGCTTTCTCTAGAGTGGCCTCCGGGTTATACCCCACAGAGGAGAATGCCGTTTGCGTGTGGGGCCCAGAAGGAATGTAAAAGGGGTTGCCCATGTGGGTGCTGTAAGTAAGGCGGTCGGGAGACCGGAGGTTATATCTCCTGCAGCACTTACCGGGTATGCGCTCACCGGAGCCGTGTGTGATCCAGCCGGCCCAGAGTAAAGAGCCCGAGTCCTCAGGAGGGAGCTCTCCAAGGGAGTCCTGTCGGAAAGTCAGCTCCCGATCCTCCAAACAGTCCGGGCAAGGAGTAGCCCACGTGGGTGCAATAGATATGGCGGTCGGGAGTCCAGGTGTTAGATCTCCTGCAGTACTCACCGGGTTTGCGCTCGCTGGAGCGGTGTATAGTTCAGCTGGCCCAAATTGATATATCTGAGTCTTCAGGAGGGGGGATCGGCGAAGAAGTCCTAATGGCAAGTCAGCTCCGGTTCCTCCAGACAGACCAGGTAAGGCTCTGCGCTCTCTGCTATGAAGGCTTGCGTTATGTGTCTTACTGCTGCCCAATGCGATAAAGCTTCGCTGTGTCCTGTTTAGTTATGTTCATGAACGCCAGTGTTCAGTTTTGATGGGATCTGAGTGCTGGGAACTTGCATAATTTTAGCAAAAGATCATCAGGGACTACGGAGCACTGTTAATGTGCTGCCATCTATCCACATGTATATATTTTTTAGTAGTATTGATCTAGGCCCATTTTGGTATATTTCATGCCACCATTTCACCGCCAAATGCGATCAAATAAAAAAAATCGTCAACTTTTTCACAAACTTTAGGTTTTTCACTGAAATTATTTACAAACAGCTTGTGCAATCATGGCACAAATGGTTGTAAATGCTTCTCTGGGATCCCCTTTGTTCAGAAATAGCAGACTTTTTGATAATTAGAAGGCCACTAAATCAGCTGCACACCACACTTGTATCATGCCTAGTAGTGAAGGGGTTAATTAGGTAGCATGTAGAGTTAATTTTAGTTTTAGTGTATAGATTACCCTCCCATCTGACACATCTCACCCCTTGATCTCTCCCTAATTTTGCTCAAACAGCTTTCTTCCCTTCCCCACCCCACAATTGCCACCCCCATCTTAAGTACTGGCAGAATGTCTGCCAGTACTAAAATAAAAGGCTTTTTTTTTTAATATATTTTTTTTTATATATTCTGCAGTGTAGGATACCCTCTTAGCCCCAAACCTCCCTGATCCCCCCAAAAACAGCTCTCTAACCCTCCCCCCTCTACCTATTTGCCGCCATCATAGGTATTGGCAGCTGTCTGCCAGTACCCAGTTTGTTTAGTGTTTAGACGATTGGGAAGTGGACTCTCTCCAGGCAAGATATTCTAAGAAGGTATGCACAATTGCGAGCAGCCGCTCCGAACCCACCATCCGGCACACAGACAATGACTCAAAGTGATGACGTCAGACTCCGACCGTGATACTCCGCAGCAATGCCAGTAATTCCGCACAAGGCAGGGTGCAGTGCCAGAATGCAGCGAACCAACTGCAAATAAATAATGTAGTAGAAAGAGTCCAGGCAGCCCTTAGCAGTGAAACTTAAAGAAGAAGTTTATTCCAACATATAGGTAAAAATACAAACACGGACAGGTTGACTGACGCGTTTCCCGCCCCCTAGTGGCACTTCCTCACTCATCGGTATGGCGAGTTCCTTAAAAATATTATTGTTCTTTATGTGAAACCGAGACACCTACATTACAATACCAGGGTCTAAAAAAAAAAGATTTTGTGTGATTTCTCTCCATGCCGGCTTCTCGCTTAAAAACAAGCTACCCCACTATTGTGCAAGATCTTGGGATCCACAAGTGACTCTAGTAATGCACTAGTGTTTTTCTTTTCATTCAATTTGATTTACATATTTCCTCTTTTTGTTTTTCGATGGAGGATAATAGCAAGGATAAAACAGGAAAAGACTTCAGTGATTTTATTTGCACTTGTATAGCCTCGAAGGACATGGTGTGCAATTCTGGTAGAATCGTCTTCAAGCCAGCCTTGGTGTCTTCCACTTAGGATGGACCCTCTCTCTCAATATCCCTTCTTCTATCAAGATCTCCAATATATCAATTTTGACAGCATGGCCATTGAACATCTGATTTTGTCTCAGAGAGGTTCTTTCCAGATCAAGTGAGACACTTTGATTCAGTAAGCCTGTTAAAAGACAAATTTATCACGAAGTCTGGACATTTTTCTTTTCTTGGTGTGAGTTTAAGAATTACAATTTGAACTCTTTCAGATTTCTCAAGTCCTTAATTGCTTTGTTTTTTTTTTTGCAGGATGATCTAGATAAGGGTTTATCAGCTAGTTCCCTTCAAGGCCAAATTTCTGCCTTTTCAGTCTTGTATCACAAGAAGATTTTGAGACTTCCTGACATTCAAGCCTTTGTTAAAGAATTGGTCAAAATAAGACCAGCTATCAAGCCTGCTTCCCCTCTGTGTAACATTAACTTGGTTTTGAGGATTTTGTGTTCAGGCACAGCCGTTTAAACTTATACATTCAACTGTTGGCTCTTAGCAGTTTCCTTACTAGAGAGTGATCTTTTTTGGTTCTCGTAGCGTACCTAGTTGCAGGGACGTTTCCCCTAAAATTAATTACTGCTCATTCTACCAGAGTAGTCAGCAGTTCTAGGGTTTTTAGAAATTAACCTTCAATTAAACAGATGAGCAAGGCACCTACTTGGTCATCTTTTCATAACTTTACCAAATTCTACCATTTTGACATGTTTGCCTCTTCTGAGTCTACTTTTGGTAGGAATGTTCTGCAGACTGCAAGGCCTGTCTAGTACTTCTACCTGCCTTAACTGTTTTTCCCTCTCTATTTTATGGTGGTCTCGTGGATTTAACAGCTTGGGTATAGGCTCCCAGATATGATGTTGTGGAGTCTCATCATCTTATGAAACAACATTTGGTGGCAGTACCAGTTTGCACTTCTTTTACCCTGCTTTTCCTTTCCTACTTTCTTATTTTCTCCTTTCTCTAGGCTATATCTATGACTAATGAATCATGGGAAATTGGAAGGGATTAAAGCTCTGTTGTATGGGGGTTTTTCATCCTCCTGAAGGACTGGACTTTAATCCCACATTTGATAGCTCGTGGACTCTCATCATCATGAAAGAAATTCATTTATCAGACAAGCACATTTTTTTTTGTTTTCAAGTATTTCTATTTTAAAAACAAAAAAAGTTAACATTGTTTTGAAGAGATATGGCATACGTCAAGGTGTTTGACAGGGAAGGACTCAAAGGATGTGTGTGTAAATATATATATATATATATATATATATATATATATATATATATATATATATATATATATATATATATATATATATATATATGGGTGTGTGTGTGTTTGTGTGTAAATTTATTTGTATGGGTGTATGTATATATTTGTATGTATGTATGTGTGTACAGACAGGCATACAAATAATAATAAAATTATATTTTACAATCAGTGCCAAATTGGTTCACTGGGATGCCGGGAGTTAGAGAGTGTGATGAGACCAATCTCGCCACTGTGCTTTGGAGGGCCTTTCATGGAACATTCTTTGGGCTGGATGTACATGGGCTTAAGGATACCCAGAGACTGCATGGAAATGTGGAATTTTATATGCTGGACACCCCATGTACTTTCATAACTCTGTCTTATGTCCATGTCACCCTGTATCCATAAATACAGGATGGGTACAGGGTGTGAGTGCCCCTTGTGGGAGCAATTGTGACTCTATAAACCAAGGGGGCATAAAGGACTTCATAGTTAATAATAAGAGCTGTTCTTGTTTTCCTCTAGCCATGGAGATAGTTGGATTTCTTCCCAATTATCTCCAGGATAGGGAGGAGGGGTTCACTGGTACCAAGGGGAACGTTTATGTCTGAGCCACTGCGATTGGCTAATGTACTATACTTGTCAACCAGGTGGGAGACCTGCATAAATACTGGGCATATAGCCCTCAATAAACCACATTCTGTTTTACCCTCAAGATGGAGCTTGGTCTCGTGTTTGGGGGGAATTAACTGGGTTCGTGTGTGTTGCTGATCCCGTATTCAGGGCATCTTTCATCAGGTATTAACCCTTGATATCCGGGTTATACCATAACAGAGAGAGAAAGAGAGAGACACAATCACACACAGAGGGTTAGAGAGAGAGAGAGAGAAAGAAAGACACAATCACACACAGAGGGTTAGAGAGAGAAAGAGAGACACAATCACACACAGTGGGTTAGAGAGAGAGAGAGAGAGAGAGAGAGAGAGACAGACAGAGGGTTAGAGAGAGAGAGAGAGAAAGAGAGAGAGACGCAATCACACACAGAGGGTTAGAGAGAGAGAGAAAGAGAGAGAGACACAATTACACACAGAGGGTTAGAGAGAGAGAAAGAGAGAGAGACACAATCACACACAGAGGGTTAGAGAGAGAGAAAGAGAGAGACACACAATCACACACACAGGATTAGAGAAAGAGAGAGAGAGAGAGATACAATCACACACAGAGGGTTAGAGAGAGAGAGAGAGAGAGAGAGAGAGAGAGAAAGAGAGAGAGACACAATCACACAAAGAGGGTTAGAGAAAGAGAGAGAGACACAATCACACACAGAGGGTTAGAGAAAGAGAGAGAGAGAGAGAGAGAGAGAGACAATCACACACAGAGGGTTAGAGAGAGAGAAAGAGAGAGAGACACACAATCAAACACAGAGGGTTAGAGAAAGAGAGAGAGAGACACAATCACACACAGAGAGTTAGAGAAAGAGAGAGAGACACAATCACACACAGAGGGTTAGAGAGACACATAAGCGATGAGAGAGTCAAAGGGGGAGGAAGAGACATAGAGAGAGAAAAAGACCATGGGGGAGAACGACACATAAGGAGAGAGATGGATAGATAGAGAGAGAGAGAGACACACAAGAGGGGGGGGGAGAGAGGGACCACTGCATTTTTATGTAATAAAACAGCAGAGCTACAGAGAGTTCAGAAAATGAGACTATACATTAGTGTGAAGTACAGAGGCAAGCTGCTAAGGTAGTGGGTGGGTGTAAATTTTGAGTAAACAAAATACAAAAACGATCCTTAAACTTCTGTAAAAGAGTAAAAAACAAAAAACACTAAACCACATTCATTAAATTATCATTTTCACTAAACAAAATCTAAGGTTGTAGAACTTACTTCAGTAAGATGTGGCTAAAACACTGCATCTCTACCTGCTCTGTAAGGAGGTGATAGTGGAACATTCCACTGCACTTGGAGGGGTAATACAGAACTCTCTTTTTCACTTTAGCAAAGCTGGCAGCTTCACAGGACAGCAACAAAATAAATGAAAGTTGTTTTTTTCCGTTTTTGCTTTGTTTTATATCATTTAACATCCAGCCCCAACCCTAAGTTCCACTTACTAATGCTGCTCACTGGATTGGGTCAGCCCAAATAGGACTGCCTCAAATAAGCAGTTATGTGCCATGCAATGATCTTAACCACTTTCATCCAGTAGGTGGCGCAGCATGTTGTGTAATGGTGGGCAGACCTGCTTGTGCCTCTCCATTGCACAACATATAGTTGTGAAAAAAAACACAATTTATGCTTACCTGATAAATTTATTTCTCTTGTGGTGTATCCAGTCCACAGATCATCCATTACTTGTGGGATATTCTCCTTCCCAACAGGAAGTTGCAAGAGTACACCCACAGCAGAGCTGCTATATAGCTCCTCCCCTAACTGCCATATCCAGTCATTCGACCGAAAACACGCAGAGAAAGGAGAAACCATAGGGTGCAGTGGTGACTGTAGTTTAAATGAAAAAATGACCTGCCTTAAAATGACAGGACGGGCCGTGGACTGGATACACCACAAGAGAAATAAATTTATCAGGTAAGCATAAATTGTGTTTTCTCTTGTAAGGTGTATCCAGTCCACGGATCATCCATTACTTGTGGGATACCAATACCAAAGCTAAAGTACACGGATGAAGGGAGGGACAAGGCAGGTACTTAAACGGAAGGTACCACTGCCTGTAAAAACCTTTCTCCCAAAAATAGCCTCCGAAGAAGCAAAAGTATCAAATTTGTAAAATTTTTAAAAAGTATGAAGCGAAGACCAAGTCGCCACCTTGTAAATCTGTTCAACAGAAGCCTCATTTTTAAAGGCCCAAGTGAAAGCCACAGCTCTAGTAGAATGAACTGTAATCCTTTCAGGAGGCTGCTGTCCAGCAGTCTCATAAGCTAGGCGGATTATGCATTTTAGCCAAAAAGAAAGAGAGGTTGCCAAAGTCTTTTGACCTCTCCTCTGTCCAGATTAGACAAAAACAAGGTAGATGTTTGACGAAAATCTTTGGTAGCTTGTAAGTAAAACTTTAATGCACGAACCACGTCCAGATTGTGTAATAGACGTTCCTTCTTTGAAGAAGGATTAGGACACAAGGATGGAACAACAATTTCTTGATTGATATTCTTGTTAGATACCACCTTAGGTAAAAACCCAGGTTTGGTACGCAGGACTACCTTATCCGTATGGAAGATCAGATAAGGAGACTCACATTGTAAAGCAGATAACTCGGAGACTCTACGAGCCGAGGAAATAGCTACCAAAAAAAGGATTTCGTTTCGTCTCACGACGAAACTTAACCTTAGGAAATTGTCTGTCACCAAGCATGATTTGCGATCATTCCCAAAAAGGCAATTGGTTGACTACTAAAGGCCACTTTAAGTGTGGCAAGATCAACTGTAAAGCTTGCGGTGATGCTATGGTTACTAAACAATTTCAATCTTGTGTCACCCAAAGAATTTACAATTAGGAACATTTCTCAAATTGTAGGAATAAATATGTTGTCTATCTAGTCATATGCCAATCATGTAATCTACAATATGTGGGCATGACTACAAGGGAGGTCCGAGAGCGGATTAGAGAGCATCTTAATGATATCTCTAACATCTCTCCGTGCTCAGCACTGGCAGAACACTTTATCGTCAAGCATGACTGTAAGGTGAACACATTCAGGTGGCTTGTGATTGAACAAGTTCGACGTCCCCAAAGAGGGGGAAATTTGGATGAAATCCTTTCCAAAAGAGAAGCCTTTTGGATTTTCACCCTGAGAACTAGAGTACCGTCTGGTTTTAACATTGACTCAGACATTATTAATGTCTGGCAATAGTTGTCTTAGACATTATACAGAGTGGGTTATACTTTGGTACAATATCTTTACTCATGATGGTATGCTTAAAACAGTTAACATGGTTAATATCCAAACATCATTGTATTACTTTGATCATTCTTATTTTTGTTTTGGGATGATGGATCATCTTTGAGTATTGGTAAGGATCAATTGAGGGGTGCCTACATGATTCCAGATTTTGGTTCTATGTACGCACCCTCTTTTTTTTTTTTTTAGTGCTGTTGGCGCTGAGTGATCAATTTTTCTTTTCTTTTTCCAACTCATTTCTTCTCCCTAAGAGATCAGCAGTATAACAATAGGTTGGATCCAACATTTGTTTTCAAATAAGAGTACACATTGATGTTTCCATCATTACATAATAAACATCAGATATTATATTAAAGAAAACTAATATTTAAGCATATCTGTTATGGTAATGTATTAGTATTTTATCTATTTTTTCTTGTTTTCTATATGGCTAATCTCTTGGGACTCAGTAAATCTAAGTTTTTTAAAAAACAGTGACATGAACCTTGATATTTAGCAATAATGAATGTTCTTGATACATATAAACATTAATAAGTCCATAAATACATAAGCAGTAATGTGGACATTGTTTATATACATCCTCTTCATTTGCTATTATAAGTGTTCATAATGAGAGCCTAGATACATTTTTCAGTTATATCACCTATATCTGACATAGGAAAACATTAGTTAATTTAGAAAGTTCATTTATGCTTTGTATTGCATATTTTTGCACATACACTTTTTTGTTCATATATATATTGTTTTTCTGTTTTGTATTCAACTATGATGTTTAGCCACTTTTGTAACTTGTGTTTTTTTTCTCTAGGGGTTAAATATCGAGAGGGCGTTTTTCTCAGTAACACCTAGTCTTTTGTTCTATTTACTAATAAGCCAATAGGAATCGTTCTTAGGGTATATACATGTCCAACAGTGTATAATACATAGGTCACAGATGAAGGCGTGAGCCGAAACGCGTCTGACCACTTCTTGTCTACATGTAGTTTCTTTTAACATTTAATTTTTTACTTTCCGTTTTTTGCTCACAATAAAGGTGCTTTTTTCCACCTTCCGCTTGAGACCTATTTTTTTGTCTTTTCTTAAAAAAAGAACTTTCCAAGATAAAAGTTTGATATCTATGGAATAAAGAGGTTCAAACGGAACTCCTTGAAGAACCTTAAAAACGAGATTTAAGCTCCATGGCGGAGCAACAGGTTTAAACACAGGCTTGATTCTAACCAAAGCCTGACAAAATGCCTGAACATCTGGAATATCTGCCAGACGCTTGTGCAAAAAAATAGACAGAGTAGAAATCTGTCCTTTTAAAGAACTAGCTGACAATCCTTTTCCCAAAACCATCTTGGAGAAAAGATAATATCCTGGGAATCCTGACTTTACTCCATGAGTAACCCTTGGATTCATACCAATAAAGATATTTACACCATATCTTATGTTAAATTTTCCTAGTGACAGGCTTTCGTGCCTGTATTAAGGTATCAATGACTGACTCGGAGAAGCCATGCTTTGATAAAATCAAGCGTTCAATCTCCAGGCAGCCCGTCTCAGAGAAGTTAGATTTAGATGGTTGAGAGGACCCTGAGGTAGAGGGTCCTGTCTCAGAAGCAGAGTCCATGGTGGAAAGTATGACATGTCCACCAGATCTGCATACCAGGTCCTGCGTGGCCACGCAGGCGCTATCAAAATCCCTGAAGCACTCTCCTGCTTGATCTTGGCAATCAGTCGAGGGAGCAGAGGAAACGGTGGGAGCTTGGCGTTCTGGCGAGATGCCATGAGATCCAGTTCTTGTTTGTCCCAATGATGAATCAATTGTGCAAACTCCTCCGGATGGAGTTCCCACTCTCCCGGATGAAAAGTCTGACGACTTAGAAAATCCGCCTCCCAGTTCTCTACACCTGGGATATGGATAGCTGATAGGAGGCAAGAGTGAGTCTCTGCCCAGCGAATTATATTGAGACTTCTAACATCGCTAGGGAACTTCTGTTCCCCCTTGATGGTTGATGTAAGCCACAGTCATGATGTTGTCCGACTGAAATCTGATGTACCTCAGAGTTGCTAACTGAGGCCAAGCCTGAAGAGCATTGAGTATCACTCTCAGTTCCAGAATAATTATTAGAAGGAGGGTCTCCTCCTGAGTCCACTATCCCTGAGCCTTCAGGGAGTTCCAGACTGTACCCCAACCTAGAAGGCTGGCATCTGTTGAAACAATTGTCCAATCTGGCCTGCGAAAGGTCAGAAGGACCCAAGATAGCCACCAGAGAAGAGAATCTCTGGTCTCTTGATCCAGATTTAGCAGGGGGGACAAATCTGTGTAATCCCCGTTCCACTGACTGAGCATTCATAGTTGCAGCGGTCTGAGATGTAGGCGTGCAAACGGCACTATGTCCATTGCCGCTACCATTAAGCCGATTACATTCATGCACTGAGCCACCGAAGGGCACGGAATGGAATGAAGAACATGGCAGGAATTTAGAAGCTTTGACAAACTGGACTCCGTCAGGTAAATTTTCATTTCTACAGAATCTATCAGAGTCCCTAGGAAGGAAACTCTTGTGATTGGGGATAGAGAACTCTTTCCTTGTTCACTTTCCACCCATGCGATCTCAGAAAAGCCAGTACTACGTCCGTATGAGATTTGGCAATTTGGAGTTTGACGCCTGTATCAGGATGTCGTCTAAATAAGGGGCCACTTCTATGCCCCGCGGCCTAAGGACCGCCAGAAGCGGCCCCAGAACCTTCATAAAGATTCTTGGGGCTGTAGCTAATCCAAAGGGAAGAGCTACAAACTGGTAATGCCTGTCTAGAAAGGCAAACCTGAGAAACCGATGATGATCTTAGTGTATCGGAATGTGAAGATAAGCATCCTTCAAATCCACTGTAGTCCCTCCTGGATCATTGGTAGGATGGTACGAATAGTTTCCATCTTGAATGATGGAATTCTGAGGAATTTGTCTGTAGATCCAAAATTGGTCTGAAGGTTCCCTCGTTTTTGGGAACCACAAACAGATTTGAGTAAAAACTCTGTCCCTGTTCCTCCTTTGGAAATGGATGGATCACTCGCATAACTAGGAGGTCTCGTACACAGTGTAAGAATGCCTCTCTCTTTATCTGGTTTGCAGATAATTGTGAAAGGTGAAATCTCCCTTTTGGAGGGGAAGCTTTTCTCTGGGATATAATTTCCAACGCCCAGGTATCCTGGGCATCTCTTACCCATGCCTGGGCGAAGAGTGAAAGTCTGCCCCCTACAAGATCCATTACCGGATAGGGGGCCGTTCCTTCATGCTGTCTTAGAGGCAGCAGCAGGCTTTTTAGCCTGCTTATCTTTGTTCCAGGTCTGGTTGTCTCCAGACCGTCTTGGACTGAGCAAAAGTTCTCTCTTGTTTTGCATTAGAGGAAGATGATGCCGCACCTGCCTTGAAGTTTCGAAAGGCACAAATTAGACTGTTTGGCCCTTGATTTGGACCTGTCCTGAGGAAGGGCATGACCTTTTCCTCCAGTGATATTAGCAATAATCTCCTTCAAACCAGGCCCGAATAGGGTCTGCCCCTTGAAGGGAATGCTAAGTAGCTTATCTTTTGAAGTCACGTCAGCTGACCATTATATAAGCCATAGCGCTTCTGCGCGCCTGTATAGCAAAACCAGAATTCTTAGCCATTAGTTTAGTCAAATGAACAATGGCATCAGAAACAAAGGAATTGGCTAGCTTAAGTGCTCTAAGCTTGTCAAGTATGTTCATCCAATGGAGTCGCTACCTGTAAAGCCTCTTCCAGAGACTCAAACCAGAACGCTGCAGCAGCAGTGACAGGAGCAATGCATGCAAGGGGCTGTAGGATAAAACCTTGTTGAATAAACATTTTCCTAAGGTAACCTACTAATTTCTTATCCATTGGATCTAAAAAAGCACAACTGTCCTCGACAGGGATAGTAGTACGCTTTGCTAGAGTAGAAACTCTTCTCTCCACCTTAGGAACTGTCTGCCATAAGTCCTGTGTGGTGGCGTCTATTGGAAACATTTTTCTAAAAATAGGAGGGGAAGAGAACGGCACACCTGGTCTATCCCATTCCTTATTAATAATTTCTGTAAACCTTTTTAGGTATTGGAAAAACATCAGTACACACCGGCACTGCATAGTATTTATCCAGTCTACACAATTTCTCTGGCACTGCAATTGTAACACAGTCATTCAGAGCAGCTAAAACCTCCCTGAGCAACACGTGGAGGTTCTCAAGCTTAAATTTTAAATGTAGAAATATCAGAATCAGGTTAAATCATCTTCCCTGAGTCAAAAATATCCCCCACAGACTGAAGCTCCCCTTCCTCAGCTTCTGCATATTGTGAGGCAGTATCAGACATGGTTCTTAAAGTGTCTGTATGCTCTGTATTAGGTCTAACCCCAGAGCTATCTTGCTCTCCTTTAAATTCAGGTAGTCTGGCTAATACCGCTGACAGTGTATTATCCATGACTGCCGCCATGTCTTGTAAAGTAAACGCTATGGGCGCCCTTGATGTACTTGGTGCCATTTGAGCGTGAGTCCCTGAAGCGGGAGTCAAAGGGTCTGACACGTGGGGAGAGTTAGTTGGCATAACTTCCCCTTCGTCAGAATCCTCTGGTGATAAATTTTTTAAAGACAAAAAATGATCTTTATTACTTAAAGTGAAATCAGTACATTTGGTACACATTCTAAGATGGGGTTCCACCATGGCTTTTAAACATAATGAACAAGGAGTTTCCTCTATGTCAGACATGTTTGTACATACTAGCAATGAGACTAGCAAGCTTGGAAAACAATTTAAATCAAGTTAACAAGCAAATATAAAAAACGTTACTGTGCCTTTAAGAGAAACAAATTTTGTCAAAATAAATATATGTAATAAGTTAACAGAGCATTGCACCCACTTGCAAATTGATGATTAACCCCTTAATGCAAAAAACGGTTAAAAAAAAAATAAATAGACGTTTTATAACAATCACAACAAACTGCCACAACTGTGCTGTGGCCTTACCTTCCCCATAAACAATTTTGGAAGCGTTTTTAGCCCTTTAGAGATGTCCTATAGTATTCATGGGACTGCTGAGGGAAGCTGGATGTCTCATTTTGTAATTTTAACTGCGCAAAAAAGCGCTAAAATAGGCCCCTCCCACTCATATTACAACAGTGGAAAGCCTCAGGAAACTGTTTCTAGGCAAAATTTAAGCCAGCCATGTGGAAAAAAACTAGGCCCCAATAAAGTTTTATCACCAAAGCATATATAAAAACGATTAAACATGCCAGCAAACGTTTTATATTGCAAATTTATAAGAGTATATATCTCTGATAGTAAGCCTGATACTAGTTGCTATTAAATCACTGTATTTAGGCTTAACTTACATTAATCCGGTATCAGCAGCATTTTCTAGCAATTCCATCCCTAGAAAAACTTATAACTGCACATACCTTATAGCAGGATAACCTGCACGCCATTCTCCCTCTGAAGTTACCTCACTCCTCAGACATATGTGAGAACAGCAGTGGATCTTAGTTACAAGCTGCTAAGATCATAGAAAAACGCAAGCAGATTCTTCTTCTAAATACTGCCTGAGATAAAATAGTACAACTCCGGTACCATTTAAAAACAACAAACTTTTGATTGAAGATAAAAAACTAACTATATTACACCACTCTCTCTTACTACCTCCATACATGTTGAGAGTTGCAAGAGAATGACTGGATATGGCAGTTAAGGGAGGAGCTATATAGCAGCTCTGCTGTGGGTGTACTCTTGCAACTTCCTGTTGGGAAGGGGAATATCCCACAAGTAATGGATGATCCGTGGACTGGATACACCTTACAAGAGAAAAAATGCTGGGGGGAAAAAAATGCAATTACATTTTTTTTTAAAAGCCAATAAAAAATATATATTTTTGCCCATATGAGAAGTGAAGCTCTGCCTCACCTGCCTCTAGTGACTGCACCCATTTAAGGCTGCTCTGCTCCTGGAAGCCCAAAGGTAACGGCCAGGTGGTGTCTGGGGAGGGGTTGTGAGGGGCGCTTCATCAGAGATGGGTGGGGCTGGGCTGATTTCTCAGTCTGGCCCTGCATCTAATATGTATATATATATATATATATATATATATATATATATATATATATACATATATATATATATTCAGTATATACTGTATATTTATATACAATATATATATATATATATATAAAAACAAGAGAATGGTCAGCGCTTGAAGTTGATGTGTAAACTGCTATTTACAATAAATATATATTCTCATCCACTAGTAAGAATAAATATATTTATATAGATATATATCTCTATGTATGCAACAATTTATAGTTAGTGCAAATGGCAGTCTTATTCAGATGGAAAGTATAATATTCCATATAGTCCACAAAGCTAGTTCCCGTGTGCTATAGGTGTGGGCAGCCCGTCTGGTCTAAAGATGATCCCCCGCAAGGTGAGGTTCCTCTCGAATTCTCTGGAAAAGTAAAGAAGGAGACAGGCGCACAGGGGCACACTTCGTGTAATACATTCACAGAAGTTACATAAATAGCAAACAGTGGGGGAATTATCCGCACTCACCTGGTGTACCCTCAAGTAGTGAGGTACTAGAAGTGCACTTATATGGTTATACTCTGTTCCTTTGCTCCCCTCTCGTGTGTCCACGATCCTCCAGTATTGGGTGTATCTTCAGTGGGTCACCGTTATCCGTTGTCAGTGGTATAGGGAGTAAGGGGATATTATATGTATAGAGGTGTGTGTATAGTCTATATATCTCAATTGACCACACAATACGTTATAGTATAACAGAGATTATAAAACCATATATTTATTTTAAATAGTATAAAACAGACACCCTTGTCTGATGAGGATGCAAGTTTACAATTGTAGAATTAAACAAACATGTATATACACAGTGGTAGTGAGCCGTAGTGCTGACATGTAGCTAGATCCTTGTACAAAAGGTCTGTTTCCAAATGCATGCACTAAATTGCTCCACAACCGTTAAAACGTTAAAAGTTGACAGTATCACAAATATACAAATATACAAATAAACAAAATAAGGAGCAGCAAAGGTATATATCGGAGCTAATCAGGCTAATTTCGTGGCCCAGCAACCGATTACCTTATGCAGCTCCGTGTATGTTGTGCACTCAAAATGTGCAGGTGTGACGTGTGGCGGGGGGCGGAGCCTAACGCGCTTCGTAACCAATGGGTTACTTCATCAGAGGGGTGGGCCGCCCCCTAACCTAGCTCTATAAATGCGTGTGGCTGTGGCTGATTGGCCAAGTGTTAGCCCCTCGGTCGCCATTTTGTTTAAGGGCAAGTGGCCAGGATTTACTGTTCTACTAAACCCAGTATTTTTAATCTTCTTTTTCTTTTTGTAAATCATACATTTGAAAATGCCAATAGAATTTTATTTCCTAGTTGGCAATCGGATTTTTTTGTGTGTTTATTTGTCATTTTAAGTGTTACTATACCAAATTGAAGTATCCGGTTATAAACGATACTTAGAAGAACAAGGTACATAAAAAATAATAGTGATAAATGAATACAATAAACTTAACAGAATGTGTTGTGACTACCATTTTAAATAAAATTGTTATTTAAAATCGATACAGAATTACTGGGATACGTTATGTATACTCGTATTATTTCTGCCTCATACTTGTTGAGGAAAAAAGGATACTTAAAAGAACAAGGAATATCAAAACACCATAAAATTTGCATATTATTAAAAAGGGAGATAAAATTCTAAAGGAAATGAATAATTCAAACTAACATTATTACAGAGCTATAATATATAGTTCCTAATGGTTTATATACTTTTAAAATTCTAAAAACATAAATTAACTGGCTCTTGATGTTTGGA